>NC_080427.1:38393776-38571276 GCF_029873635.1 Malania oleifera | reverse complement strand
GAGTACAGAGCTGAAAATTAAACTCCTCGACGGATTCACCAATAAGTCAGGGAAGTTTCTTTCTTTTCTTCAATCCTTCTCATTTTTGAATAACAGTGAAAAAAAATGTGTGTGAATGATGCTACTTATGCCCTTCATATACCTACATATAACCTAGGAGTACACATTGGGTCATTTATGTGTAGTTTCTATTTATATTGCTAAATTAGGAATCGTAACTCATTAAAAGTTGATTGGTAGTGCACTTGTGTTAATCTGGCTATATAAACTTTTGTATCTACATGGTATCTCTTGAGGCTAAAAAATTCACGTTCACGTGACTTGTAGCACTTAGGGTTCCTTGTGAACACTGAGAGAGCGCCCGTGGAGACTTTGACACCTTGTGAGGTACTATTGAGCCATTTATCGCTCTTTTGAGTTTTGACGTCAACTCAGAGTTCATGAAACTCAACTTTCCCTATTTTTTTTCTGGATACTCTTTGTACACTAGTCTTGGTTTTTGAATTGCTAGCCTAGAGGTGACATCTAGTGGGGAGATAAAAACTTAGGTCTTGTAGCCTACTCAAGATGTGAAGGCCGAACCACCCCTAAAAATAGACTTATTTCATGGACTCTTATTCGAGCTTAATGCACATGGGTGGTATGAAACAATAAAAGAAGTGTTATGATTGTCCTAATTGACCATGAAAAGAAAGAAATTGAAAAATGAGCAGAAGAAAGAAAAAGAGAAATAGAAATACCCTACAAGAGGTGAAAGATTAATACCTGCTCCACACAACTACAACAAAAGTCAAGGACAAGATGCATGTTATCCACATATGAAGACTCTTCACCCGCCTAATGCCTCAGATGTATTCACGCCTAGTTTGTGAATAAGTTGATCTAGGGTGGTCTCGGTTGGACATGGCGAGTAGGTGAGAAGATGCTAGGGTGAAGGACCTGACACCTCCTAAACAGGCTTGATCCTTTTCACACTAGTCCACTCCATACATTTAGCGTTTGTTCCTTGCAGTATGTGGGATGTTTGATCATGACACCCCTCCTCACATACGATGAGTGAACCCATCCTTTTTGAGTGTTTTTGAGAGTATACCAGTTAGGCCGAGTCAAAGCGACAGTTCTTTAGGTGTCCACGGATATCCTGGGTGTAATGAGTCACACACATTACACGTGCTTCAAGATTTCGCCTATTTATATTTGAATTTATATGGCTACATTAACTCTGAATTGTGCTCGCTGGTTAATTTTACGTGAGTTTACTGTTCTTAATGGCTATATAATGATGAGATTTGCATGAATGACTTACTTCGGAGTTGCGTGAATTGGGTATGAATGAGTTTGTGTGTAATTTGGTGATATTCCTTTATGTGAAAGGGTACGGTTGTGTTGCCTGTGTATTCATTCATTGAAATTGCTATGACACGACCCTAAATTGCATTCACGTTATTTGCTAGAGACTAGCAAAACTTTAGTTGGGGGGTGAAAAACTTGACCGGTGCAAACTGCAAGTGCACAGTATCGTAGTTTTATAATATGATGATGTGTAGAGTATCATCCTCAAGGATTGATGTCTTAATTTTACCAAGTACCGAAATTTTACTAACCTTGATTTTATTTAGAAAAATTAACAATTTTAGATTGCAAAATTTAAACAAAGCTACTTTAAATAAACTATTCAGGAGAATTTAAAACTGAATACCGCGTGTCAAATTGATGATGGTGAAAACTTCTAGGAAACCGATTTCACCTAGTTTCTCACTATGTTTTACTCATTTAGCTAATTTAACTTCGTTTTCTCTGTTTATTAGCAAATCGCCAATTTTTCCAAAAGCCTCTTTCGATAGTCAATCGGAACCTATTCTTGTTTATTATTTAACATAAGAGTATGCAAATTAATAACGCAAGAAAGCAGTAAGACCCTCGATTTTTTATGCTAAGTAGGTTCATACAAGTCTTTCGATCTCTATATTTACCTACGCTGAATTATCCAAGATCTATCCTATAATCCCCCCTTTCGGTAGCAAATCACAAGACTAAAATCATTTAATTAATGGCCAATTAATTAAAAGCATTAGGCGCAGAATAACTCAAACAAACATTAATGAAAACTATTTCAGATTAGCATCAAAGAGCAAGCATAGTTCGAAATTGGCTACATCGTTTTCCTAGAATTCAAAAATTTAGTTCATTCCGAAAATAAAATCCAACATAACAGCTTTCACCATATTTTCTTCAATTTGGAGCGTACGGGAAAGATCAACACTCGCCGCACCGCCGTCGCGCGTCACGAACGCCCCGAACACCGCCGTTGTTCGCCACCTTCCGATTCTGAAAAGATAGTATTTTTGCGTGCTTCCAACTCTCCTTTGCCGTCTGTGTGTGTATCTTCGCAGCACCCCCAAAAGAAAACCACAAGAAAGCTCTCCAAAAAATAATTTTTCCAAGAAACTCTATGTGCTTTTGCCTCCCTTCTCTTTCTCCCCAAGAAAAATCCTTTTTTTTTTCTTCCTATGGTGCGGCCTCTCTCCCCTCAGCCCCAGCGCACGCTGCTCTCTCCAAATCTCCTCTTGCACATGGCACTCCCCCCACAAGGAAACCCTCCCTTGTTGACTTTTCCATCCTTTCCTTTTATCCTTTCTTTCTTTGCTTTTCTTTCCTTTCTTTTTTTCTTTTCATTCTTTTGTCTTTCCTTTGTATGTACCCAGCGCACACTGCCCTTATGAGATGACCTGGCTGCATGGCTGGGTCACATCTCATTTTTTGATTTTTTGATTTTCTTTTTTTTTTTCAAAGGTACATGAACTGCCCTCCTCTTTCAAGCCCACTTTCGACCCTCTTACAGCTGGTAACTCTCAAAGATTAAAACATAAAATATGTAGAGCTCTTTTTCAGCTTTTCCTAGAATTTTGAATCATCTCAATCGGAGCTTGTATGAGAAAGTTACGCCAAGATTACGAAGAATTGTTAAAAAAATCCATAAAACGGCGTATGCTAACTTCACGTCTGATTTCGGCCTTGATGCTGCCAGTATTTTGCAAAACACAAAACATGAAAATTGTAGATTGTTTTCTTATCTTTCTACGGCACCTTGAATCATCTGAATCAAAGGTTGGATGAGAGAGTTACGCATAGATTGCAAAGTACTATCGGTTTTTTTTAGCTTCCAACAGTTGCTCTGCAATAAAAAATACCAAAATTTCATACATTACTCAATAAAACTCAAATTTTATAAATAGAACACAATGTTAGAATATTGAGAGTAATTAGGCATTTAAATACAAAATATCATTTGCAATGCATGAATTAAAGCACCTAATTACGCAATTTAAGCGCGTAATCAATCGTCGAACCGACGAGAATCCTGCCAGAAATCCTAGAGAGAAGGGGGAAGGGACGAACAGGAGAGAGAGAGAGAGAGAGAGAGAGAGAGAGAGAGAGAGAGAGAGAGAGAGAGAGAGAGAGAGAGAGAGAGAGAGAGAGTGAGTGAGTGAGTGAGTGAGTGATTTTTTGTGAAATTTTCTACATAAAAATCGAGTTTAGGCTATTTATACACTGACCTTCGTCAACGAGGCCACGAAGAAAGTTCGTCGATGAACACCTATTCCTCGTCAACGAAATTCAGAGCTGAATATAGCCTCTCGGTATCTTCTCGTCAACGAGACACGTGTCCCCGTCGACAAGCCCAATAAGCCGCTTCATCGACGAGAACCTGCTGTGATCCCCCTTTACAATTACTTTTTTCTCCTTCTTTATTATTTAAATATCATAATTCTTTGGGTCACTACATCTTTAATATTATTTATTTAATCAATTCAATTTTATAATATTTATTAATTACCTTTTATTTTATTTTTTTTATTTTTTATTTTTTGTTTGTTTTTTATTTTATTTTTTAGGATCACTACACCTAAATATTTTTGGGGTCATTACATCTTGTCGATGAAGTACACGTGTCTCATCGACGAGAAGATACCAAGTGTCAGGAAAATTTAGAGAATTTCAAGTTCGTCGACGAACCAATCTCCTCATCGATAAAGTGCCTTCATGGGCTCGTTGACGAACGCCGGCCTATAAAAGGGCAAACCCTCATTTTTCAGCGTGAATTTATCTCCGCTCTCACACACACTCTCTCTCTCTCTCTCTCTCTCTCTAACCTACAATTTTCCTTCCCCCTCTTTCTCATTTTGGCTCCGTTAAAGCCCGTTTTGATGATCAGCAACTGCCACTAGGTTCGTGGGAAAATTCTCTACAACTTAACCGGAGCAGATTATTGGTTTGGAGTTTTTGGGCACCACTCCAAAATCAAGGTAAGTAAGGTGTTTTAATATTTAAGTATTTATTTTGAGTATATAGGGCCTAGGAAGTGTTAAATGAGAATTATTCTAGGAAATGAGTTGATTGATCTAGGAAAAATGTGATTTTTAGGATTTTTAGTTTCGGATGTTGTGGGCGTAGGATTTGGGCTTTTAGCAGACCTCTCAGTAAGTCAAGTAAGAAGAATAAATTATAGCAGTATTTTAGAAATTATGGGTTAAATGAATATGTGAAAATGGTGATATGATATTTTAACTGTATGTATTATGATATGAATAACAGACGAAACTGTGTGACATATGAGTTATATTGAGAATATGTTTGAAACTAGGTTGTGTGAACTGCATGATGAATTATAGGAATATGAAGTAAACATATATTGAAATGTTTTTGTGCATAAAAGAATATAAGAGAAACCCAGTGATGTTTTGGAATTTGAAAGTTATGAAATGATGAATTATGTTATATTAAGAAATGTTGAAATATGCGAAATGTGAAATATACTATTATGAGAATGGAATATGAATATGAAAATGTGAATATGGGAATGTGAATGTCGAAATGTGAATACTGGAACATGAATACAAAAATGTGAATATTGAAATGTGAATGGTGAAATGTGAATACTGAAATGTGAATATGAAATGTAAATATTGTAATGTGAATACTACAATATGAAACTTGGGACGCGGCCACTATGTGGGTGGCTTCCGGCTCTTTCCCAAAAAAAAAAAAAAGTACTAAAATGTGAATATGAAAATGAGAATATTGCAATGTGAATACTGCAATGTGAATGTTGAAATGTGAATACTGGAATTGTAAATATTGCAATGAGGATGCTGCAATATGAATACTGAAACGTGAACATGAAATGTGAATACTGCAATATAAAACTTGGGACGGGGCCGCTATGTGGGTGGCTTCTGGCTCTTTCCCAAAAAAAAAAAAAGAGTACTAAAATGTGAATATGAAAATGAGAATATTGCAATGTGAATGTTGAAATGTGAATACTAGAATTGTGAATATGGAATTGTAAATATTGCAATGAGGATACTGTAATGTGAATATTGAAACGTGAATATGAAATTTGGATGATGAAAAATGTGGAAATAAGAACCTTGATGGACGATTAATGATAATGAGCACAGTACTGATGCTAGCGGATGATAAGTACAACCACACGGTCTCGTGAAAAGTGTGGCGTGGCAATTGAATGAGCCAGTGAGAAGGGTAGTTTTGCCCCCTGGAGTCCGGACCAGGTTTAAGCAATTCATTCGTACTATGTACAGACGGGTATATAGATAGTTTATTTTGATCTAACCGGGTTGGCCAACTGCAGTTTAGATCCAGCCTTCGGGCCGCACAACCTCGACCATGGGGGGAAGCATGGTGTGAAGAATATCCTCAGGGTAGCCATGAGTTACAGACGCACATGTATTGGTTACTGAGGACACTCATATGCTAGATGATGAAATGGAAATGAAAGAGAAAAGAAAGAGTGTAAGTATAATAATATAAATAAATAAGGCAAAGTGAAACTCTCCGCTTAAGGAGGCTTACTGAGTAAGGTAAGTGCCCTTATAAGTATCAGTTGTAGTCGTACCCGAGTTAATTGGGCAGGGTTACAAATGATATCAAAGTAGAGGGGAGCTACATGTATGGGCGTGTAACCTCCTCTATCCTCGAGAAACTTTCGCTAATATACATGGGTTGTATGTGAATGAGTTGAAAAATGGAATTAAAGCTTTTAAAAGCTTGTGTTTTATATCTATATGATTATATAGTGACCCGAAGAATAATAGTATTTAAATAATGAGAGAGAGAAATAGAAACAAAAATAGAAGGAGGTCATAGATTTCGTCGATGACATTGCATTTTTGGGGATAATAATAATAATTTCAAAGAAATTGCTAGGACTCGTCAACAAATACAGGGTTTCAACGACGAGTGCATAAGGAAATTTGTCGACGAATACAGGGTTTCGTCGATGAGAAAATATCGAGCCGGGTTTTTGGCTGCTCTGAATTTCGTCGACGAATATAGAGTTTCGTCGATGAATTTAATGAAGGACTCGTCGATGAGGTGACGTGTCTTGTCGACAAATATGGCCCTATAAATAGCTAAAACTTGGATTTTTATTCACTTTTAACGCTCCTCTCTCTCTCCTCTCTCTCTCTCTCTCTCTCTCTCTCCTACGTATCTCTCTCCCTTCTCTCTTCGATTTTGGCCCCGCCGGTCGCCGGATTGAAGACTTGAGGCTACCACGACTCTCCTGGCGAAGTTCTCTACAAGTTTGTCAGAGCAGATCATTGGGAAAACGAAGTTGGATTTCATCCCAAATTCAGGATAAGGTCTTTTAGCCTATTTTTGGCCTTATGGTAGTTATAAGAAATGATGTAAGCGGAGAAATACTAATATTTGGTTCTGGAAAATATTATTTTCAGGGTATTGTGTAAGAGGCCCTGCGGGTGTTAAGCTAGTATTTCATAGGGGCTTTCCAGTAGTCAGGTAAGGGAAATATGTTATGCTAAGTATTTTTTAAAATATTATACAGTTTATTAAATGATGAAAATTATGTATTACAGTATTGTGTGGCTTGTGAATATGATTATAATACGAAGATAGGTTTTACGATATTTCAGTATTCTGATTTTACGATATTTCAATACCATGATTTCATTAACCTCAGTACCATGATAATACGAATATCAATATTATGATCATGCAGTTTCAGTAATATGATTATGCAGATGTCAGTGTTATGATTATACAGTTCTCAGTATTATGTATGAACTACGGTTACAATTTATGCAGCATCATGATTATTTCAGAATCATGGTAAATTAGATAGATATATATATATATATATATATAGAAATATATTATATGATGTCAGACCCTACTAGACTATGCAGCTACAGAGCATGGTACCGTTGCTACAAATATAACGTTACTTTTTTAGTACAACCACCTATTTAGATAATACATGGTAAGGTCGATCACCTAGGCCCTTGAAGAGGTTGGGCTTCCCATCCAGATATGGGTTAAGGTGAGCACATTGACCGATGGAGTATAGTGATTTATTCCTGATTGGCCAATTAGGGTAAATCCCGCCTACAGGCCACACAACCCTGTTATGAAGGGGTAAGTCATGACACACAAATATCCACGGGGAACAGTTTCAGTTATTATTACGTATGTATAGATTTGTAGAAATAAGGAACATACTTACTTATACTAGAAGTATTTCGAATAATATTCTTCGATACTGACATGTTAAGCAATGGGGACAGGGGTGGTGGATTTTATCACTTATACTTTATTTATATATTCAGTTATACATGTTTATTTGGAAACAAATTTTCATGATATAGTAGCTCATTTTCGACACACTAATAATAGCATATTTCTTCTTACTAAGCGTTGGCTCATCCCATAGTTGAAACATTTTTCAAGTGATCCAGGTAGGCGAGCAGACCGGGCTAGCAGATAGAGGGGCTTCTGTACTGCCCTGCCAGTGGAGAGTGAGTACATTTTGGGAGTATTTTTGTATACCCTAGCTAGTTAAGGGTATTTTGGGGAACAGACGTATGTATATATTTTGGAAAACATGTAGTACTCTGGTATTGTGTGGTATTGGTTTTGAATTGTGTATATATTTTCATATGGTTATGTCTATGCGATTTATGTTTCTCGCTACTTAGGTTATTAATTGGGTTTACCCCCAGCATGGTATCAGGGTATGCAGAATATCATAGTATGAAAAAAATAAATAAATAAATCCCAGTTATTAAGTAGGTCGTTGCAGATTATGAGTTTAAATGGTATATTTTTCTCAGATGGTATTATCACTGAAATGAGAATATTATGATATAATGAAACTCTTATTGCCACACACTGTAAATAATTTATTCCGTATTACTAAGATGTGTCTCACCCAAATATCTAATATTTCAGGAAATTGAGAAAGACTATGTAATAGAGTTCCGAGATAGAGGGGAGCTAGTACCCTGATAGACAGGGTGAATGTTTTGAGTTAGGGATGGATGTTTCCCCTAGAGTTTTTGGTTGATTTTTGGGGATGTGTGTGTGTATATATCTAGTACTCTAGGTATTTGTATTCTAAATGGTTATAAATATTGACTTTCGCTGTTAGGATTGTTTGTATGACTGTTTGCCCGGTATCCTACTTTGGGTCGGGTTATACTGATATGGTATCAGAGATTCTGATGTGACCGATGTTTGACGAATATTTATTATTTCTTGGAAAAAAAATGGTATAAAAATCAGGGCGTCACATGCTTAGAGTAGATATGTCCGTGCATCATTCATCGCTCATACACATAAGCATAGACTTGTTGAATAATCAATGGTCAAAAAACAATAAATCCTTCCCTATGTTCAAATGAACATAGTAAATAGAATAATATGACCTAATATCACAATGATATATGAGTAACAATAAAAATCAACTACGTACATGAAAATGAAACGAAGATTTACAAAAAAAATCATTCAACGTGTGAAGAAAATACATGAAATATCTAAGTTCACTGCTAATATTACATTTTGTTAAAAATAGTAGGATTATAATAAAACTTTCTAGGTAAAATTGGAGGCATATATATACATCAACATTAATTATAAAAAGTAATGAATTCTTGGCACCAACAAGTAACACCAACAATGTGGGAGCAAACAAGAATGAAATAGCTCTATCGAGCACCAAATCACAATCATGTTGTGAACAATGAAGAAGGATGAATCAGAAGTGTGCTCTCAACCATCAAGATTAATTTCTTTTCTACTCAACCAAATGAAAAAATCACGATCCAATCATCAAGATTAATTGAAGTTGACTGTGCATAGACCCTTCAACCAAAATGTTCTACAAACTTTTTTGTTCTTGGCTTTCTTAAGCCATGCACCAACCAAAACTTCTAACAAGCTTTTGCTTCCTAAAGAAGTAATAGCTCGTTTGATTCAGTAGAATAACTATTCATTAGAATAAGGTGGGATATAGTATCAATTTTAGGATCAAGGGAATAGTTATTCCTTTTATATTCCTAATTATTTCATTCAACATATATAAGAAAGGAATAGATGTCTGCATGATGAAATTTGGGAATAGTTATTCCTTATCTATTCCTTTTATGGACTCATAAAATGTTTCACATTGTTATTTGTTTTATGGTAACAATATAATTTTTTATATAACTAATTGTAACTAACCTACTAAAACTAGTTTATTGTTGATAATAGGCATTCCGCAAACCAAACCTAACTTCATTTCTTCAAAAACGACAACTCATCTTTCATGATAAGTTACAACTGCATTGCATAACCATCCAACTAAATAGACTATCGCCAAAATCAATATTATCTTTTACGTAATATGCATTAAAACGTCTGTCTAGACTCCAAATTAATATGTATGTATGTCATCTTTCTTATCTATGTATGTATGTATATCATCTTTTATATGTATGTATGTATCTATGGATGTCATCTTTTTTAGAAACCCAAAAAGATCCTAAAAAATGTCATTCAAACAGGTAGAAATTGGCCATTAAGTTGATGAATGAATAATCATTTTTACTAGTACTCCCATCGATCAAGAGGAAAAAATTTAACTCCGTGTATATATAGAATGCAGAGACGGCCTGCCGGGCAATATCTCATTGCAGATATCCCCTCCCCAGGACCCCAGCAATACTGCCAGAGAAACTGAGATTTTGTTCTCTCTCTCTCTCTCTCTCTCATGTCACTGTTATAGGTCGCTGGTGCATTGGGTCAATATTAATTTTTGTTCTGTTTGTTTCAGTCTGAATATATCCCCACTTCAACAGTACATTTGATCAATTCTCCTTATACATGTCAGCTGGACTCCTATTAATTGTTAAATTTACTGGTTTGCATGGTGCAATGAATATAATGAAACACCAGCTAGCTAGCTAGCTTGCATAGTTGTTTTATACACATATAATTGCTGTATATTCATTTATTCATTTCTTTCGGAAGGAAACTCTAGTTCAGTTCTACCATGAGAAGGAGCAAGCCGCTAGCTAAGGGGTCCAGTGCATTAATGTTGTAACCTTGGTTCTTGGTGTGGATGTTGAGCTGCATTTAACATGCAGATGAAAACCCGAACCCCACGCTGCATGCATCACATGCACAATCATGAAATTTGAATTCAACTAATCAGAAGGATGACTTTATGCTGCACATAAACCCTATCTTGGATGTGACCAACTCCACCAAAAATACGTACGAGCAACGATTCTTTTGTAAAAGATTTAAAACTCAATAATTATAAAATGTTATATTAATATTTAAATTCACTAAAAAAAAGGAATTTGAGAGGATTTACATTACTAAAACCCAAATCAAATCATATGTCTCACTTGTGTGGATCAAAATGTTAACTAATACGGCATAATCCTCCAATAAATGAATTTCCAAGTCCTACGTGGATCATTTTTTATAAGTCTTTCTCGCAATTCACTACCCTTTATTTGCCCAACAATCCACAAAGAAACTCTCAAGTTGCTAAGGTTTGTTTCGAGTAACCATAAATTTAAGTATGAAATTCAGATATCAAATTCAACATATTTTTATATTAAATTCTTTAAAATTTACAAATTATATTAAATATAAAGTTCAAACATGAGATAAGTAAATGAGTTATTTATGTATTACCTTTTGATTTATTAGAGTTCGTCATATATACCTACACAGTGAACTTGAAATCTTAAACATAAAACCCTCACAATCAATTGTTGAAATGTCTCTTATGAATCGATGATCAATTTATTATTGTTGTCAAATTGATGATGACTGTAGTTGTAATTAAATTATTAAGTTATCACGAGTACAAATGGAATAGGCACTCCTCGTGTCATGATCCCACATTGGATTAGATTAGAGAGATATTAGGTTTAGAAGGATAGTTTAGGCTCCAATTATGCGAGCCATTTTTTATACAATAAAACCATAAGCCATGGGCCAAATTAACCTGACATACAATACCTCACCAGAGTTTGACCGATATAGTTACATTTAGTATAAGAATCATGCTAGGAGCATTACCATGTAAATGGATCCTACGTAGATGTGAAAGTCCCATACACAAAAGGTTGGATCAATATTTTGACAAGGATGTTAAAGATTGAACGAGTTGGAGATCCTTAATATGATCTCATGTTGAATGTGTGTTAGAAACATTTTGAGCTTACAAGAATGATTTATGCTCCATTACACGAGCCATTTTTTTATGATAAAATTGCTAGAGCAGTGAGCTAATTAAAGTGGACAATTTTTCACTGGAATTGAGTTACCATTCTTGCATTGTTTACATTGCAATTGGGTTGTTAATTACCATGCATGGACAGGTTGGGGAGGTGAAAAACCTAAGCAGAATGCAGTGAGCCAAGTGAAAGAGAAGGGAAGGTAGGAATGGGACTTGGTAGCCAACCAAGCAATTAAAATCGGAAGGAATGGTTTTGGGGGGAGGGGCCTGCAGAATTGATGTGGTGGGGGTCCGTTCCCAAGGCGTCAAACACTTGCTTAAATGTTGCAGGTGAAGGACAAGAAGCAAATACTCGAGTGAGAATTTGCAGGGACAAGTACCGCGCCAATGACTTTATTCAATGCTGCCAAACTTCTTGCCCCAAGCATGACCATTGACCAAGACCTTTCTCTCTCTCTCTAGACTTTGAATTTGAACTACATTACTAGTTAAGCTAGGGTAGAAAATAATATTCATTTCCTTCTCTATATTCCCCCTTCTCATATAATATGATAAAATATTATGTTGAGTATGTTTGGAATACTTTTTTTTCCAAGTCATTGACATTGGGCATTTTTTAAGGGATGAAAGTTATTAGTTAAAATTTATTAGCTAATGGGTAGTGCTAAAGATAGTATTTATCGAGAAAAAAGTTTATTTTGATATTTTTATTATATATGGTTACAGTTATATAGAGTTTTTACGCGCAGTGCGAGACAAGTCCTCATAATGCTGATTTGATCTGGTCTGACAATTTGTAATACAAACTATACGCGTTTCATGTGGTTCAAAGTGAAAATTTGTTCCTTTTTGTTCAAATAGACTGGTAGTGCATGTCCAATCATATAAATCTATTGGTATTCATTTTGTATCATCTGGTTCACTTGTTGAATTAGAGATATGAAGTTTTATCATAATAGTTAGAATATTTAAATTGTGCAACTAAATTAAAATTGTGAGATAATGTGAAATCATGTGTACACACACACACACACACACACACACATATATATATATATATATATATGTATTTTAGGTGCTCTTGTGGAAGATGAAGAGATATCACTCAATTCATAAGCTTGATTGGGGCACGTGTGAAATATGATCTTGGTGTGACTTGGTCCTTTTTGGATGTATGAAATGGAGTGTGATACACGTAGCAGTGACAATGCTACAAAGAGCTAGGTTAGGAGAATGAATATGAACGGGAGAGCAGGAGCCTTGCTTAGACATACATATATCAAATAATAATGGTTGGTCTGATCATCTATACGCACAATAAATGTGGAGAAACTAGCAAGTTAGCCTTTATAAATGAATAGTAAGCAATACATACACCCCCAAATCTAGGCTTCATCTTCTCATCATCATCCACCATCACCTGGTTAGGTTGCATGTGAAAGTCGGGACTCATTAGTCATCGCCCCCACCACAAATGACACACCATCCATAAATGATAAAACTTGAGCAAAAGGAAGTGAGAGGAAAATAAAGAATAAAGATAGCAAAGAATAAGATGCTATTGATATGTATTTAATCTCTATACAACCCCCTATTTATAAAAAGAACTGAGAAGCATGTAATTAAAGGAAAATCAATATGTACACTCCTTTCCAAAATAAAATGATCAACTCACTTTTCTCTTTAGGAAAGTTTACGTGATTTCAGCCGTAGCGTGGCATTCCTCAACACTCCCCCTCAAGTTAGCATGAATATTTATGACACCCAACTTGTTGAGTAAATAATTAAAATGTGTGAATCCAAGAGCTTTAGTAAAAATGATCAGCAAGTTGCTGGGTTGCATGCATGTAGACTATTTGGATGATGCCACTCTAGAGTTTTTCTCAAACCACATGGCAGTCTATCTCGATATGCTTGATTCGTTCATGAAACACTAGATTTGAAGTTATGTGTATAGCGGCCTTGTTGTCACAATACAAACTGACTGGCTGAAAATGCATTACTTCAAGGTCTGAGAGTAGAGATTTTAGCCAAGTAACCTCACAACATGTGAAGGCCATAGACCTATATTCTGCTTTGGCTGAGGAGTGTGAAACTACTATTTATTTCTTGGTCTTCTCGGAAATGGAAGATTTTTCGAGTATGACGCAATACCCAGTGACCGATTGTCTAGTGTCCCTGCATTGTGCCTAGTTTGCATTATAGTATGCATAGAGCTGAATTTCGCTAGAAGCATATAAGAAAATTCCTTGACCTGGGGTTTTCTTAAGGTACTGTAAGACCCTATGTGCTACATCCAAGTGTGGTATCCATGGCTTGTCCATAAACTAATAGTACATGCACTGAATAAGCTAAGTCAGGTCATGTGATGGTTAGATAAATTAATCTTCCAACAAGTCGCATGTATGACGATGGATTTGAGATTAAGTTCACCATCACTTTCGTTTAGTGCAAGATTTTGATCCATGGGAAAGTTTCTAGGTTTAGCTCCAAGGAAGCATGTATCTTCTAATATCTCAATGCATACTTCCTTTGAGATAAAAATTGAAAAGGGAGGTGTATTCCCAAGAGAGGGTGAATTTGGAATTTAAAATTTCCTTATACCCTCTTTAATTAATTCTTTCTTAACTCTTTTTGGTTTCAGCAAACACACATTCAAAGTTGGTTTACAATCACAAGTTCAGCAGAAAATTAATTTAGTTGTAAACCTTTATGAATGAGAGTTCTAACTTGAATACTTCTTTCAGCAATTTATTTCAACCAACCAAGATTCCCAAAACAAGATTCACGATATAGAATGAATTCAGCAATGCTTCCAAGATTTAGCAATTGAGTAACTCAAAGTAGAGTTTAAGAATGTAGCTGATAAAAAAAACCTATATTAGTAAATTTGATTTCTTAATATGAAGCACAACTGAAATTTCCAACACTCTTCTGCAACTCAGAATTTAAATAAACTTTCAATTAATGAGTCTTGGGTATTAATCAATCAAAGTACTCCCTTATGGTTTCTACAATAAGTATTGATCAACCAACTTACTCCCTTTCGGTTTTCGCAATCCCGAAGTCAAATTAATTTTTAGTTTATTTAAAACTCAATCCACGTAGTTTATAAGAGCAGAAGCTTAAAATCTAACCACGCAATGTATATGAATAGAAAATTAAATGAGAGTAGGGAAGAGAGTGAGATCGAGTTTTATGAGATTCAGCTATACCCGCCTACGTCCTCACCTTTGGCAACACACCTAAGGATTCAACTATACCACTCCTTTACAGATAGGAGCAACCTTACACACTCCTTTGATGGGCAGGAGCAACCTTTTACAATCCATCCTTCAACTAGGGTGAAGCCCCCTCTCCAAGCAATACCCCACTCTTGGTACAACGATTCAATAGTTCTGAACCATCTACAAAAACAAGAAACAAATTTGGTGTACAAAGACACTCTCAACAAGAGTTGATTAGTACAACAATATTAAGCACTACAATATACTTCAATTCAAAATAACAATTGAAAGAATTTGGAGCCTTGGAAGTATATCACCGTAATCTTTCCTTCTAGATTGAAACAATTCAGAGTAGGCTCAGAAATTTTGTAAGAGATTCACAGCAAAACTCAATAAGGAACTTCATAGAGTTTGAGAGCAAGAGAGCTTTGAATGTTGTGTATTTGCTTGGTGTATTGAATCCTTAGCCTTGGGGGTATTTATATATGTTTAAACAAGAGTATTTCATATTCCCCAAGTGACTTGGAGTGTTTCCCAAGTTTTCATAACGTTCAGAATTCAAAAAATCAAATTTGGAAACTTATCGTTATATTTAAAATTTGAAATCTCGAAGAGTCATTTGACTGGGAATAAAGAGTCAGTCGCCTGGATTCATTAAAACACTGAAAATTTCAAACTTAGCAAGGAGTCAGTCGACTTGATCATCACTAGTCAGTCGCCTAGGTCCTCTCAAGTTGTCTCAAAAATCAGTTTATTTATTTGTCAGTCGCTTGGATTAACTTTGTCAATCGCCTGGAAAGACCAAAAATCTGATTTTTCATTTTGTTTCCAATTTCTTTTTGCTCTTTTGCTTTCCACAAAATAATTTAAGAATTTTGAAAAATATTTTCTAGGATTTTTCAAAACGTAGTCTCTAAGTCAATGAGTTTCCTAATAAGCTTCAAATTCAATCAAATAATCATTTGAATGAAGTACTTGCATAGAGACTCTCTTAAGATTTAATTCTATCCTAAGCACTTAATTTGCTTTTCCATCGCTTGAGTCTATCTTGACTTCCAACTTCAATTTACTTTAAGTTTCATCAAATCATCTTTGAATCCATGCTTTAATAGTATAAGCTTTATGAGATCTTATTTCTTTGGAGTATAAGCTTTTAATAATCCTTTGGTTGAATAAGCCACTTCGTTTCCCAAAAAGTATTTGAGAGTTCCAAGATCTTTGAGTTTGAAATGATTACTTAGGTATTTCTTGGCCTCATTGACCTACTCCAAACTATTTCCTCTAATAATAATGTCATCCACATAGACTAGAATGGCAATGAAATTGCCTTCATGGGATCATAAGATTAGTGAATAATCTGCCTTGGATTGTTTGTATCATGCATCAATGCGATCAGATGAAAGTTTAGCATACCATTGCCTTGAAGCTTATTTGAGACCATACAGAGACTTAACAAACTTGCAAACTCTAGTCTCCCCCTTTCGTCAGAACCCCGAGGGAAGCTACATGTAGACTTCTTCATCAAGGTCGTCGGGGTGATGAAGAAGAGGGATTAGATGAGGATGGAGGAGAGGGAGGTAGTGAAGATGGTGAAGATGCATGGTGATGAAGGCAGAATGTCAGTGATGTTGTCAAGAGAAGGAATAGGACAAGGTAGGACAAGTTCCATGGGTTCGGGTGTAGATGATGCAAAGGGGAAGGAATCTTCATGAAAGAGGACATTTCGAGACACAAGTATTTTATGTGTTGCAAGGTTATAAAGTCGATAGCCCTTTTAACCATATGGATAATCAATAAAAGCACATCGAGTTGCTCTGAGATCGAACTTAGATGGGTTTTGTAGCTGAATGGAAGCAAAACATAAGCATCCAAGGACTTGCAGATGGCTATATGCAGGTTTGACTGATTACGCACTTAAACTGTGTAATTAGACGTTTTAATTCGTGCATTGGGGCCTATATTTTTAATTAAATACCTAATTACTCTCAATATTTTAATACTGTGTCCTATTTATAATGATTGGATTTCATTGAGTAATTTATGAATTTTTGGCATTTTTTTATTGCAGAGAAATTATTGGAAGATGAAACGGCATCATTTCGTAATTTACGCGTAAAGTTTTCATCTGAGCTCCTATCGAGACGATTCGGAATTCAGGAGAATGCTAAGGGGGTGCTCTACAACTTTTGTGTTCAAACTTCAAGAGATACGAGCTCTAGGATTATCAAAAGTGGGCATACTCTCTAGGAAAGAAAAAGAAGAAACAAGAAGGAAAAAAAAAAGAGAAAAAAATTATAAAAAAAAAAAAAAAAAAGTTTTGAATTGACCAGACCATGAAGTCGGGTCTTTGTGGGTGTACGCGGGTAGGGCTCCCCCATTTTCCTATAAATCCCTTCTCTTTTCTTCAATCAAGCAACCCCAAACCCTCTCTCTAGCTCATCTTTCTCTCTGGCCTCTCCTCTCCTCACTCTCTGTGTAATAACCCAAGAAATTCTTCTAGGACTCGTCAACGAACACAGGGGCTTCGTCGATGAGGATTCTTCAAGAACTTGTTGACGAATACTTGTCTCGTCGACGAGAAGATACCGAGAGAGGGTTTAAGGCAGACTAAAACTCGTCGACGAGGGTGTAGGTTCGTCGATGAACTTTCTATAGGACTCATCGACGGGGTGACGTGTCTCGTTGACAAATCTGGCTCTATAAATAGCTAAAACTCATATTTTTAGCAAATTCTTGGTGCAAGAAACCCTTCTCTCTCTCTCTCTCTCTCTCTCTCTCTCTCTCTCTCTCTCTCTCTCTCTCTCTCTCTCTCTCTCTAACGACCCTCTCCCCTTCTCTCTTTGATCTCGGCTCCATTTCTCGCCAGATTGAAGATCTGAGGCCACCACAACGCTCCTGACGAAGTTCTCTGCAGGTTTGCCAGAGTTGATCGTTCGAGAAGTTGGTTTGGAATTCATCCCAATTTTAGGGTAAGGCAATTTATTCAAGATTTGTTTTCCCTAGAGTTATAAGAAATGTTGTATATAGAAAAATACTGATGTTTGGTTCCGAGGAATGTTGATTTCAAGGAGTTGATCTTTGAACTCTATGGGTATAAGGCCAGAATTTAGTAGGGGCTTTTCAGATTTAAGATAAGGGAAATATGCTATGCTAGAGATTTTGTTATATATTTCAGAAGATTATGAATGTATATTTACAAGCATGCAAGTTAGGTTATTTTTTCCAGAATATTATGAATATTATTTTACAGCAGATATTATAGAAATTGAGCATGAAATTTTTAGTATTTAAATATATGGCATGAGTTTATTACAATATGGTATGTTAATCATGTAACACTATAGATATTCAGTTATACAGATGAATAGCGGAAATGAGACTGATAATATTTCCCAGAAAAACATAATTTCTAAACCAAAACACTTAGACAGATTGTTCAGATAGATTATGCAGTTATAGCATCAAGATGCTATAATTAGATTATTCAGAGATTACAAATATTATATGCAGAGTATACAGATATTATATACAAATATTTTATACAAATATTATAGATAGTATAGACAGAAATCACAGATGATACAGACAGATATTATATATATATATATATATATTTCAATTAGATATCTCAAATATTACAGCTCAGAATGATAGTGTTATGGTTGTTTTTGAAATCATGTTAAAAGCAGCAAGATAAATAAATAAATATATATACATATGTATATAGTATTACACAATATCAGAAATCCTTGTGGAAATTTCAGATAGAGATAAACAGCAGAGCACGGTACCGTTGCTAGTATAGAATAGAGTACAACCACATAACTCAGATAGTATGTGGATTCCGTCTAGCCGCGCCGGGAGAGATTGCAGTCTCCCCAACAAGCTGGGTTAAGGTGGCCAATTAGACAATGCTTTTTGGAGATTGCCCAGAGAGATTGCAGTGGGCCAGATTGGCGGATGTACAGATATATATTTACTTGCGTGGTAGGCTAACCAGAGTAAGTCCAGCCTACGAGACGCACAACCCTATCATGAGGGATTATATCATGATACACAGATCCCAGAGTATAGCAAAAGTTCCTATTTACAGTTATATCACACAGCAGCAGTTTATACTATTATATTAACATTACCTTCAGATAGCAAACTCGGATACACACCTATGTTTTAAATTATATTCCATATATTTTGTACAGTTTATCAGCTTACTCAAATTACAGTATCAGTACTATTTTAGTATTTCAAATGTATAACTCAGCCGCCACACACTAGTAATAGCAAATTTCCACTTACTGGGCATTGTCTCATCCCAGTGACTTACTGTTTTTCAGGAGATCTGGCTAGGCGAATAGATCAAACTCGCGGGTAGAGGTTGACTAAAGCTGCCCTTGTTGAAAGGGTAGGTGTGTTTAGATACCAGGGATTTTTGGGATAGTTTTTAGATTTTGATGTTGTCACTGGGTGTTTAATGTTATATTTATATTTCAGAGCATTATAGTTTTCTAGTATTGTATATAGCAATTCCCAGTTTTGTACACCGTTGCTTAGTTATGTATGATAGACAGAGTTTCTTCAGTGCTCTTTGAGCC
The DNA here is from genome assembly GCF_029873635.1 of Malania oleifera. Classification (NCBI taxonomy): domain Eukaryota; kingdom Viridiplantae; phylum Streptophyta; class Magnoliopsida; order Santalales; family Ximeniaceae; genus Malania; species Malania oleifera. Next base: position 38,551,894 of record NC_080427.1, on the reverse strand, counting down.
TAAGTTATTTTCAGTAATATTTCAAACAGTTGATATATACAATATAAAAGAAATGTCAAATTTACAGTAGATCGTTATAGTTTGGTATCAGAGCCTAGATAGTTAGGTTCTGTAGACTCTAGAATGCAACGGGAACAATACCAGAATGTAGGAAAGGAATTTGAGATTTTGTTCTGTGATCTGAATACAAGATTTTTGTGGTGGTTTCTGTGTTTTTCTTAGGGTGACGATTTCAGGAAAATTATAGTAAACTATTGACGGGTCGTGTGTTTGGGTTGTAGGATTGGATGTTGGGGTAAGAACAAGGGCATTGTTTGAGTAGATTAGATTTGTACGGGAGAGAGGATACTGAAATGATGCTCTATGTATTTTCAGGATGGATCCAGGGAGTAGCGGTACAGATGCAGGGGGTGACAGACTAGGACCCTCTAGTATGGGAGGTGGAGATATAGATGTTGTTTTACGCAGCGTCACTCAGCAAGTAATGGCCGAGATGGCCAGGAGCGGAGGAGAGCGTGGTTGCACAATCAAGCAATTTACGCTAATGAAGCCTCCTTCTTTTGCTAGAGGACCTAACCCAATTATAGTTGAGAACTCAGTTTAGGACGTGGAGGAGATTTTAGCAGTGCTGGCCTGTACAGACGAGCAAAAAGTGGCATTTGCGTCATTTAAGTTGACAGGGGAGGCAAAGCGATGGTGGAGATTAGCGCGGTTGATTAAGGAGAAGAGGCCAGATCCATTGCCAGTATCATGGAGTTTGTTCAGGGAACTATTCTTTGAGCAATATTTCCCTGCTATCGTTCAAAACGCAAAGGCAGCAGAGTTCCTGCATTTGGCTCAGGGGCAGATGGCAATGTCCCAGTATGCTGCCCAATTTATCGAGTTATCACATTTCGCCCCACATTTAACACCAGATGAAGAAAAGAAAGCAAGGAAGTTCAAAAAGGGTCTAAGACATAATTAATTTAAGCAAGTCATTAGCTTCAGGGCTTAGAGGTTCGCAGAGGTGGTGGATAGAGCTACTATTATTGAGAATGGTATGCAGAGAGGTGTTGCAGCTCAGAGCCAGAGGAAGAGGTCCACGACTCAGGTTCTCCAGGCGACTTCTAGCCGAGGGCCATGGAGAGGTGATCGATATGGAGGTGGTCAGGGTTGGATGATGGGCTGCAGTGGTCCTCAGAGTGGACGGGCTGCTCCTACCTATCCTAGATGTGGCCGTAGACATCCAGGTGAGTGCAGGATGGGTGAGGACATTTACTATCGATGTGGGAGACATGAACATAGATCTTGGTTGTGTCAGGGATTGCCAGCTCAGGCACCAGCTCCCAGACACTTCCAAGGTGGTTATCAAGCATCTTGTGGAGGACAGTAGAGAAATACAACACTAGCGAGAGTGTACGCGTTGTCACCGGGTGACGCTGATGCAGCTGGAGACATAGTTATAGGTACCTTTACTGCTTTCTCATATACAACTGTTGTTTTATTTGATACAAGTGCCACCCACTCTTTCATTTGATTGATATATGCAAAATTAATGGGTTATGAGGCACAATTGTTGAACATTGGGTTAGCTGTGGCTACGCCGACTGGATTAGTGGTGAGATGTAGGAGGGTACTCAGAGACTTTCCAATCACTATCTAGGGAAAGGTACTACTAGCTTATTTGGTGATATTAAATATGCAGGGGTTTCATATAATTTTGGATATGGATTGGTTGGCGATTAATCATGCTAGTATTTACTGTCATTTGAAAGAAGTGATTTTTAGACCTCCAGGTGAGCCAGAATATAGATTTCTTGATTCACGAGCACATTATTCATCATAGCTTGCGTCAACTGTTTAGGTGAGAAAACTGATCCAAGAAGGCAGCCAGGGATTTTTGTTTACATTAAGGAATCGCCAAAAGAAGAACTGAAACAAGTTGATATTCCAGTGATCAGAGAATTTTTAGATGTATTTTCAGAAGAATTACCTAGCTTGTCACTAGACCGTGAAGTTGAGTTTACCGTAGATCTTTTACCAGGGTCAGCACCAGTATCTAAAGCTCTTGACTGAATGACCTCGACCGAGTTAAAAGAATTAAAGGATCAATTGCAAGAATTACTAGATAAAGGGTTTATTAGGCCCAGTGTGTCACCTTGGGGAGCGATAGTTTTGTTCATGAAAAAGAAAGATGGGACCATGAGGATGTGTATAGATTAAAGGGAGATAAATAAACTGATAGTTAAGAACAAATATCCTCTTCCCAAGATCGACGATTTGTTTGGCCAGCTCCAGGGGACCCAGGTTTGTTCTAAAATTGACCTGTGGTTAGGTTATCTTCAAGTGAGAGTAAGGGCAAAGGACGTCTCGAAGACGGCGTTTCAGACGAGGTATGGGCATTACGAGTTCTTGGTGATGCCATTTGGGTTGACTAATGCACCAGTGGTATTTATGGATCTAATGAACCAAGTGTTCCATCAGTATTCGGACCAGTTTGTAGTTGTATTTATTAATGATGTATTAGTCTACTCAATGAGTTTTGAGGAGCACGAGCACCATTTGAGGCTCGTATTGCAAACATTAAGAGAGAGAGAGAGATAGCTATACACAAAGTTCAAGAAGTGTGAATTCCAGCTGAGGCTGGTTTCTTTTCTTGGTTATGTAATCTCTGAGGCTTGTGTATTTGTTGATCCGAGTAAGATAAGGGCAGTGGTAAATTGGGGAAGGTCTGGAAATGTTCAGGAAGTCAGAAGTTTTTTGGGTTTAGCAGGCTACTATCGAAGTTTTGTTGATGGTTTCTCCAGGTTGTCAAGTCCGTTGATGTGACTTACAAGGAAAAATGTAAGGTTTGAATGGACTAATGACTATGAGCAGAGCTTTCAGGAGATGAAGCGGAGGTTGGTGACTGCCCCAGTGTTGGCTATTCCATCAGGATAGGATGGGTTTGTGAAATACAATGATGCATCCTTAAATGGACTTGGGTGCGTATTGATGTAGCACGGCAGGGTTATTGCGTATGCTTCTAGACAGTTTAAAGAATATGAGAAAAATTACCCTGTGCATGATTTGGAGTTAGCTACAGTGGTGTACGCTCTTAAAATTTGGAGGCATTATCTGTATGGTGGAAAATGCGAGATCTTCATGGATCACTAGAGCCTGAAATATTTCTTTACCCAAAGAGAATTGAACATAAGGTAAAGAAGGTGGCTATAACTTATTAAAGATTATGTGGCTGCATAACGTGTTAGGGCAGACGGAAGTTACCTATATGGGCGGGTAATCTTCCCTATTCTCAGGAACTTCATGGTAAATATGTGTTGGAAATTATTGAATTTAAGAAATGGTTTTAAACCTTATAAAAGCTTGTGTTGTATATCTATATGATTATGATTATGTGTATATCAATGTATTTTCTCAGATGAAACGATGGTTTGAAAAGTAAAGTACATTATAACTAAACTCATATGGCCACACACTGTAAATAATTTATTCCTTCTTACTGAGATGTGTCTCACCCAAATTATCTAAATTTTTCAGGGAATAGGGATAGGTAAGGTGATAGAGTTCCGTGATCATAAGGAGTTGGGACCCTGACACCTAGGGTGAGTTTCTGGACTAAGGGAGGTGTAATTCCCCTAGAGTTGAGTTGTTTTTTAGTCTATTATGGTGATGTGTATAGATGTATAATGATACTCTAGGTATGGTATTCTGACTAATATGTATATACTGTCTGCCGCTGTTAGGTTGTATAATGAAATAAATTTTAACCCGTTACCCAATGCAAGTTAGGTTGTATGAATGGTAGTAGGATTGTTGACGTGGTCGATTTGTGGATGTTGTTTATGAAGAATGAAAATTTATTTATTATTGTTGTTTTGAAAAAAAAAATTGTACGAAAATCTAGGCGTCACAGGTTCACCTTACACATGTTCTCGAACTAAAAGACATATCATGATGGCGTGCAGTGTTCGTGTCGATGAATGAAGAAGTTTGTGTTGTATTTGTATTTCTTTTTCAATTTCTTCATTCTAGGATGTAATATTATTATCGACTATACATTCCTATGGCTTGTAATAATTTGCATCAGGCATCATAGGTAGGTATGCTCAAATAGACCCTAGTTGGACCTTAGGTACCTACACTTAGTGCTTATAGTGATGTAGGACAATCCTAGGAACCCTAGTCCTACCAAAGACCCTCTCACAAATGCACACACCAGATACACTTTAAGATGGGAATTTAATTAACCGCAATGACCAATATAAATTATATGCGAGAACTTCAGGTCGTGGAAAATTCAAAAAGTTATAGGATTCATGTAGACTAGTCCTTAAGGACCTAATCAAGTAGGATAAGATAATTACTTGAAAGATGGTAAATTCAAGCCTTAGAATTAAGCCTAAACATGCAAATTATATATCCTTAGAATAAGACACAATCAAGCATTCAAGTATGAAAATCTTTTGAACTTTGAAGAGTTTGTCTGCAGATATTATTCAAAGACATGCAATGGATATTTTGAAAGACTAATGGAAGGTAAATATCATATTGGCTATCTAGGAGTTATTTTGGAAGTAATTGAAATGAGCTTACTGAAATTATTCGGAATGATGATCACAACACACTCGAACCGTGCTCGATATCTCGAATGGTGATTCTTGACTTCTTGGGGTTGTGATTGATCTGCTTGACTGTTGAAGTACTAATCTCACAAAATAGCAATTGTAATGGTAATATGTAAAATGTATAATGATAATCTCGTGGCCTCTCACCACTCAATCTCCAAAGGAGAAGGGATGTGGTCTCTCACCACTCACTCACAAAGAGGGAACAAGCTTAAAGCTTAAACACAAGGCAATAAATCTTGATTCAATTCAAATACATGATGTCCCTAATAACTTACATGCCCAGCTATATATAGAGGTGTTGGAACAACCCTCCAACCATAAGTAAATAAAATATAACAAGCTTTGAATGGAAAATGATAAAATGACACCAAAGAGTCAAAAATGTAAAATTTTCAAAACAAGTAGTCTCATTCTTCGGCATTCTAGACGTTCCATACTTTGAATTAGTTTACCTAACATATACCAAATTAAAGATATGGAAGTCTTCTTTGCAACACACTTTGAACCACTCCATTTGGACTTTTCTTGGGAAAGTTATGGCATATTTGGTGAGAGGTGTGCAGCTGTCCATGTGATGCAGAATTTCTGGAAGAATGCCTACTGTTATTGGGCTACCAATCTGTGCACAATTTGAATTACATGAATTTCCCTATACCCAAAGAAAGGTATGGGAGTCTTCTTTCTATCCCAATTGGAATCGGGTTATTTGGGACTCTGTAGATGAAGTTATGCATTTTCTTATACAGGTGCGCAGTTGCCTTCATCCCAGCGAATGCATCCACGTGACACCATCTTTGCAAATGTTATGTTTGGGGAATGTTGATCCCCATCATATAGTCCCCAACATTACTCACTATATCAGGGGAATTAAATTAGGACAAAATTGAACTTAAATTGAAAATGTTGAGAGTACTCGGGCGACCAAACCACTGCATTTAAAACGCTTCAGGCGACTAAACCCTGGACAAGTCAAACTGTTGACTTGTGTTCAGGCACCCAAACCATTTTGAGCATATCTCCCTCGGGCATTGGAACCTGTGTCAAAGCACTTTTCAACTACCCGGGCGCCCGAACCTTCACGTTCATCATGGCCTCGGGCAATCGAATTGGTTTGTTTGGTTAACTGAACTTAGCTTCAAGCACCTGAACCTCAGATAGAATGCGACTGACTCTGGTTCAGCCACCCAACCCTGATTTCGGGCACCTCGAACCTTTAAAAAGTGATTTTTTGAGTGAGTCTATTCAGGCACCCGAACCTCAGATTGGGCACCTGAATCTCGCGGGGTAAATTAATTTTTAATAAAAATTAAAAGAGGTAAACTGGGTTAATTTTTCTAAACTTGTTTTAAACTTTTCTAATTATCCCTAATGAGTCCCCAATGGTCAAAAATTCCTTCTTGCCTATATATACATGTTCATTTGCAATAATTAGCAAGGATTAGCAATTTGATTAAGGCCAAGATTCTCTCAAATTCAAAAATCTCTTTTTAGCCTATACTACTTCAAAACACCCATACACTTCATTTTCTTTGATCTTTCAAGTATTGTGAGTATTTCTAAAGTGCTTGTGTCTAATCTAGCCTACTCATACTCTCATTAGATTATATTGATTGTTTGATTTTATTGAAAGTAAAAGCGTCAAGTTTTTCCACTGATTTAACTTTATAAGTCTTGTGTGAGAAGACTTGGAAGGTTGTGGTTCTTGTATTGTTATTGCAAGACACCTTAACCTATATTTTTGTGTGCGAAAATCATTTTCAAAGCTTGCATTCAAACACCCCTTGTGCTTAATACATTGATAATATCTTGTTGAGTTTGTTTGAATCAACCAGCTAGCATATTTGAAACTTTGATCTGATTTTGTGATATTCACATACTGTGTTTCAAATCTTGCTTTGATTACACTCTAGATCTAGACTGATAATCTATACTTATTTAAGTATTTAGCACATATTAGAGCACTGAGCATATTTATATATCATTTGTGTTTGCTTTATTGCTTAAGTTATACTGGTATACATATTGTCTTGTGAAGAAGCATATTTCCATGTACAAAAATTTCATATCATTTGTTGTATTCCAAGTGTGGGCTTGAAGAGGGAGACTAGCCCTGTGGAATAGTCCCGGACTGGCTTAGACCCGGTTAGGAAAGTTAGGTGCGCCACCTTGGTAAGGCGTGTTGTATTAGGTCACTCCACCCATTTAAGTGAGCCGTAGTGGAATCCTTGTGCTGGTGTAGCCAAGGCGGGGACATAGACAATTTGGCCTAACTTCATTAACATATCGTGTGTACTATTTACCTTTTCACACTTTTCTATTACTGCACATGTATTCTTATTTATTAATTGCATAGATTGACCCTAGGCTTGTGTAATGCTGATCTTAGTGGATTGACCTAGGGGATAAAATTTTTAAATACCAATTCACCCCCCTCTTAGGATTGCACCAAAACTAACACTCAGATACCATAAATATCATCCAAGCAATGGAATATAATTAAACATCCTCAAATATAACACCAGAGTACTATATTACACATCCAAAAAGGAATTTTTGTTTGTCCATATTACATAACCAGAATTTAAAACAAAAACTTATATGTTCCAATATCTTACATTCACTCACAGAAACAAAAAACTAAACCCTGCCCAGGCTTTCAAGCTTGATCTCTAGAAGGACCTAAAAAGTTAATAAATCGCTGGGGTGAGACACTTCTCAGTAAGGATAGAATAAATTATATCAGTGTGTGGCAGATGAGTTTTAGTGTAGTTAAAATATAATAGTTTAATTATTCACCAATAACTGAATAGACACTTGCATACAGTACTCGCACATACATCCTCATCCATAACACAGAAATCTGCATACACATACATCACACGTATTACCATAGTACATCCACCATCACAAATCACACCACAACATATCCACAATCACAATGCATTCAATTCACATACACTATTATTTATAGCGAGAGTTTCCCAAGGATTGTAGAGTTTACACACCCATACATGTAACGTCCTTTTACTCTGATAGCTTATGTAACTTTGCCCATTTAGCCTGGGTGCAACTACAACTAATACCTATTAGGGCACTCTCCTTACTCAGTAAGCCCTCGGGCGGAGAGTTTACCTTGCTTCAATCATACATAATGCCACAGTATAAAATTACATTTAATACTTTACTATAATTAACGTTCATTTGCCAACTAGAACCCACACACATTCAATATCAACCATATCACAGAATCTGCATACATGTCTACCACATCACATCACAATTACCATACATTCAATTTATATTCATGCACACATATCCATAATTGAAATGCACATCTCTACATCACACCTTCAATTTCTGGCCTCGTCGTTGTGTACTGAGCATCCCTCCCCATCGTTCTCAATACGTAGCCCACAAAGGGGCTTTTACTGCACATTTCTTAATACGTGGCCCACACAGGGACTTTCATATCACACAACTGCACACTGAGCATCTCTCCCCATCTTTCTCAGCATGTATTTCACGATTGACATCCACTGTTACACTTTCACAATAACCTATTCATAGTAATTCAGTAAAACGAACTTCTTAGGCCTACCAACGTTTTACCCCCATTTATATAAATGTCAATATAACGAACTCCTCAGGCCTACCAACGTTATATTGTGAAACACCCAAATAGCCACACAAAACAAATCACCCAAACATATCAATTCATTTACCACAGTAATCACAACCAGTTTATTATAAAGAATTAATCTCATGCCACATGATTTGAATGGCATATCATACCCTAATAATTTGACTAGAGAAATTATATCACATAATACTTAGTTTCAATCAGTTAATTTTGAAAATACAACTAGCATAACATTTCTAAAATCATAAATTTCAGTTTAATCGGTTCATATTTAATAAAAAGCTGGCATAATTTATTCCCCTAACCCGATCCTGAAAATATGCCTAAAACAATCGGGAAATGAAAACCCTAACTTTATGAAACCACCGCAGAAACTGATCCGGCAACCCGAGAGAGGAGAGAGAGATGCTCGGGGAGCGAGAGCGACTTCGGGTGAGTGTAGAAATTAGAGAGAGTCACATGAGGGATGTGCGTGTGTGTGTGTGTGTGTGTGTGTGAGAGAGAAAGAGAGAGAGAGGTTCGGAACTTATAGAGAGAGAGGAGTGAATTTTCTTAAAAAATGACCTAATGTCTATTTATAGGCAAGCTATCCTCGCGCGAAATCATCGATGGTTTCCTATAACCATCGACGGTTTGGCCATTTGCCAAACCAAAAACTCCCTTATATGCTCTCGGTAGTTTGCCCTGCAGGAAAACCGTCGACGGTTTTTCTAAGTCCCTCCAAACCATCGACGGTTTGGTTCTAGCCAAACCCTTTTCCTTCCTTTTTCTTATTTTTCCTTTCCTTTATATATTTTCCTTATCTTTTATTTTTTTCTGGATTCTAGTCTCTACAAATAAGTTGCAACTTAAGCATTAAGTAAATATTTCTTACAATTAAGGGTACAAAAAAGGTAAGCTATAACTTCAACCTTCATTACATTCATCAATAGAAGTTATCTTCATTGAGACATCACTAAACCTACCAATAATCCGCAAAGATAGCTTATGCATACACAAAAGTTATGTTAAGAAAGTGAATAAAGGTAATTTACCTTTTTCTAAAAAAAGAAAGTGAATAGAGAAAAAGTATGCCAACATTTGAATGGGCCACAACAAACCTTGGATAGAAAATTTTGGACCTTGGGGGAGGATGAACAAGGCATGATAGATTGGCTTATAGTAGGGATGCCAATTTGAACTTTATGCATTATGCCATCAATATAATAAGAGAATAGTAGCAATGCATGTACAAGTTTTATAGCTAGGTATTGGAAAAGACAATAAATTTGAATAACCACCATGGCCTAAACTCGCATCTTGTCATAAACTAAGAATGTGGTGTGTAAGCCGCACATACACACACACACACACATACTCACTTTCTCTCTCTATCTCTCTAGAAACTCTTCCTACTCTCTCTCTCTCTCTCTCTCTCTCTCTCTCTCTAGATTTCTTCGTCGTTCATCGCGAGAATCATTAATTCGAGGTTACCATTAGGATCATGGAAGGATTCTCTACAAGTTCTACGAATCAGATTTTTAGTTCGGCCATTTTCGGGTTTTGGTGTAAAATCGAGATAAGGCTCGGTTTTCAATTCTGATTTGGTAGTTTTGTAGAGAATAGTCTTGTGAGTATCTTCTATATTGGGATTTGTAGGTTTTGGAACTCGGTTCGCTGTTTAGGAGTCTTAAAAGTTTGGGATTTGTCATTTGGGGGAAAGGTAAGGGGAATTGTGTTTATATCGGCTATTTTCGAAATCGAACTTGGTAGAACTGTGGTTCACGGTCCTGTGTGTGTTTTGACTACTCATTTGGGGGGCTCTAACAGGAAAAACTATGGGTTTTTCATTATTACAGTTTTGGAAAAAAGGGAGCGACTGGCTACATCCCTGGTTTTGTTGAAAACCGAATGCATATGTTGATTTATACTGTGTTATAGGGATGGTCGTGCCTTGACTTGTTTAAGCTGTATGTGTTTGAAAAATCATGATTTTAGATTACCAAATGGGTGTGGTTTGTTTGGTTATATGAACATGTATGTTTATGTTGTGTTTGGTTGAAATGCGAGTAGGAACGTGGTTCTGAATTTGTTCCAGGTACTAAGACTGTCCAACTCTATATCCGAGGGCGTATGAAATCACTGACCATAGGTTGGCAGAGTGTCCGACTCTATATCTGAGGGCGTGAGCCTATCCCAGCTGATCATTGAAGGGTGTGGATCCACCAATTTAGCATTGGTACGATGCCATAGGAGTCTGGGACTAGCCATGTGTCGGTGGTGCCGTGTTTGCAGGTTGGCTAGGGGCTAATGTCGTATGTCACGGGCCAAGTTTAGGCCAAAGGGTGTGACGACACCTGGATTGCTGATTATGTGTGTGTGCGTATATGCACTGTTGTGAAATTAGTACTGGAACTGCATTTAACTGCGTGTATGTTGCATCATGATAACACTCAAATGCTACACACTGATATAACCTGCATTCTTCCTTACTAAAAGGTGTCTCACCCCTATTGTACGTCCATATTTTTCAGGTCCTTTGAGTAACCGGAACTAGAATCCTTGTGTCGGGAGCGTAGTGGCCGGTGTACTATAGGTAGCACTTAGGTAAGTGCTAGGACTTATGTTTTGTGGATTGCCGTTGTGAGATATGTTGGGCACCTAGTTGTACGTTGTATGATAGAACCTTGTTTCTGCTCTTGTATAGACTCTGGTATGGTACCATGTTTGTATAGAATAACCTTTTTCCGCTGTGTATATTCTGTTGTGTTTGGATGTGTGTAGGGGGTTTGGTAACCCCACGGGGTTGGACCCTCATCCTTTATACTATATCTTTGGATGTTTTGTTGGATACACGTACAGGTTAGATTACATTTTCACCCCTGGTCCCATCTGCGGGTTCAAGTCGTGATAGCTTGGTATCAGAGCTAACCAGGTTGTTAGGTCTTGTAGACTTGGTTAGGCTTAGCTGTGAGTATATACTAGAGTATAGGATGTTGGATATGGCTAGAGTTGGTTGAGGGTTGTTCCGATGCTAGACTAGGACTTGTCGACAATATTTCGTGTTTTTTCTGGGATGACGATTCTAATAAGAGCAGGGCAGACCATTGATGGCTTTCGTGTTAGTGTGATAGGACAAATCTAGACCTGGTAGGAATAGTTAACATGATTGGGGATAGATAATTATGTTAGCTATACGTATGTATGTGTTATAGGAGTATTGATAAGATTCTTATTGTGTTGCATAATGGAACCTAAGGATAATGACCTGGGAAGTGGCTCCGAGGAGACTACGAGTGATGAGTCTCCTACTGTGCCTTGAGGATTAACGAGGTAGGTGCTGTGGGAGATCGGGCGAAGGGTGAGGAGACACGAACGCTCTCCTATTACTGCGGGATGCACCATTGAAAGGTTCACACGTATGCATCCTCCAATGTTCTATGGGGGACATGACCCAACGATAGCAGAGGACTGGGTGGAAAAGACTAAGAGGATCTTAGAGGTCCTGCACTGCATGAATAGGCAGCGAGTCCTCTATGCTACCTTCCAGCTATATGGGGAGGCAGGTCGATTGTGGACTACGGTGAATCTACTGGAGAAACAAAGGGGTACACTTGAGGAGATGACATGGAGCCGTTTCAAGAAGGTGTTCTTTGAGAGATAATTTCCGGCCTCAACTCATGATGCGAAGGCAAATGAGTTTTCTACTCTGTCAGAGGGAGATATGACAGTGCAGGGGTATGCTGCTCGATATATAGAGTAATCTCGCTTTGCGCGTGCCTGGTCTCAAGCAAGTACGAGAAGACTCAGAGGTTCGAGAAGGGTTTAAGGAAGGATATCCACAGACTAGTGGGTATGCTTCAAATCCGTGAGTTCTCGGTGTGGGTGGATAAAGCCACGGTGATTAAGACTCGTATCTAAGAGGATGAAGTGGATCAGGAATCGAGGAAGAGGACAGTACCTTCTAGTTCTCAGTCGGGATCTCATCAGGGATCATGAAAGAAAAGGAACAAAGGCTTGGGTTACCGTCAAAATACCAAGCCCCAGGGTTCTCAAGCGAGCCAGACTAGTGGGCGTTGTATCATATGGCACGAGGGCGAGTGCCGGTCATTTGGGGGTAACTGCTACAACTGTGGCTAGTCAGGTCATATGTTTCGCAATTATCATGCACCGAAGTGAGACGTGCCTGCATCTAGTGTGAACCGAGGGAGCAATCAGATACCTTAGGGAACCGTTCAGACGAATACTGCTCCGGCCAGAGTACACTCTCTTACTCCAACTGATGCTGAGCATGCAGGGAACGTAGTGACAAGTACCTTATTATTTCTTCAAATAAGGTTTCTGTTTTGTTTGATTCTGGTGCAACCCATTCTTTTGTATGTGTGAGTTTTGCTAAATTATGTGGGGTTGAAACCCAAGTCATGAACGAGGTGTTATCTGTTACTACACCATCTGGGAATATATCATTATGTAGGAAGATGTTGGAAGACTGCCCAGTGGTAATTCAAGGGAAGCTACTACCAACGAATCTTGTGGTATACGACATGTCGGGGTTCGATGTTATACTGTGAATGGATTGATTGTTCTCCAGTTATGCTGTGATCGACTGTCGTAAGAAGGTAGTAGTATTCAGACCTCCTGGGGAGCAGGAGTATAAATTTGTGGGATTGTGTGTGTGTTCGACGCTACAGATTCTATCGGCACCACAGGTGAGGAGGCTACTCCTGGACGGATGTCAGGGGTACCTAGCTTGTGTGAAAGAACCTCCGCAGGATGAGCTGAGGCTCAAGGATATTCGGGTAGTCATCGAGTTCCCGGATGTGTTTCCAGATGATATACCCGGTTTACCTCCGAATCGTAAGGTGGATTTTGCAATAGAGTTGCTGCTTGGCAAGGCACCGATCTCTAAAGCCCTGTATCAGATGGCTCCAGCGGAACTTCAGGAGTTAAAGGAGCAGTTGTAGGAATTACTAGACAGGGGTTTCATTTGACATAGTGTTTTGCCCTAGGGAGCTCCAGTACTGTTTGTGAAGAAGAAGGACGGGTCGATGCGGATGTGCATTGATTACCGTGAGATTAACAAGGTAACTGTGAAGAATCGCTATCCTTTACCTCCTATTGATGATCTTTTTGACCAGTTGTAGGGGACATGGGTCTTTTCGAAGATCGACCTACGGTAAGGGTATCATCAAGTGAGGGTTAAATCTGAGGATGTAGCGAAGACTGCTTTCCAAACCAGATACGGCCATTATGAGTTCTTGGTTATGCCGTTTGGTTTGACCAATGTTTTGGCAGTGTTTATGGATCTGATGAACAGGGTTTTCCATGAGTACTTGGACCAGTTCGTAGTGGTGTTTATCGATGACATTCTGGTATACTCGAGGAGTTCGGAAGAGCATGAAGACCATCTGAGGTTGGTACTATAGATTTTGTGAGAGAGGAAGTTGTATGCTAAGCTAAAGAAGTGTGAGTTCTGGTTGAATCAGGTCGCGTTCTTAGGCCATGTGGTGTCTAAGGGTGGTATCTCAGTTGATCCTAGAAAAATTGAAGCAGTGGTCGACTAGGCCAGGCCAAAGAATGTGCAAAAGGTTCAAAATTTTCTAGGACTAGCAGGTTATTATCATCGGTTCGTGGAAGGTTTTTCTAAATTGTCTGGGCCTCTGACTCGATTGACCAGGAAGGGAGTGAAGTTTGAGTGGACCAGTGATTGCAAGCAGTGTTTTCAGGAGTTGAAGCACCGACTGGTTACTGCTCCAGTTTTGACCATTCCTTCAGGGGACGATGAGTTTGTGACTTATAGCGACGTGTATCTGAAATGTCTAGGGTATGTGCTTATGCAATAGGGTAAGGTAGTAGCATATGCTTCTCGGCAACTAAAGGAATACGAGAAAAATTACCCTACGCATAATCTAGAGTTGGCTGTTGTTGTATATGCTCTGAAGATCTAGCGACACTATTTATATAGTGTGCAATACGAGATCTTTACTGGCCACAAGAGCCTCAGGTATTTCATCACGCAGAAGGAGTTGAATATAAGGCAAATACGGTGGCTTAAGTTGATCAAGGACTATGATTGCGTCATTAGTTATCACCCGGGGAAGGCTAATGTAGTAGCAGATGCATTGAGTCGGAAGTCAGAGCGTGCAGCAATATCTGCAGTTGTAGTTCATCATCATGTGAGACAGGATCTGGAAAGCCTTGGCGTAGAGTTGGTTTCTGGTGATCATTAGGCTTTCATTGCTAGTTTGCTAATCCGACCGACTTTGCTTGAGCGTATAAAGGTCGTACAAGCTAGTAATGCAGAGTTGGCAGAGGTTAAGGAAAAGGTACAGCAGGTACTGACTACAGAGTTTAACATCTCTGAAGGAGGTGTATTGAGGTTTGGGACCAGGCTATGTGTTTCGAACGATGATGAGATCATAAGGATGATTCTGGAATAGGCGCATCGTTCTTTGTATATGGTACATCCTGGTAGTACAAAAATGTATTAGGACTTGCGCAAGACCTTTTGGGGGTTTGGTATGAAGAGGCAGATTGCTCAGTTTGTGGAGCAGTGTCTAAGGTGTCAGTAGGTGAAATCTGAACATCAGTGGCTAGCAGGGCCGTTGCAGCCTTTGCCTATTCCGGTGTGGAAATGGGAGCATATTTCCATGGATTTTGTGACCGGATTGCTGTCAGTACTTCAGAGGCAAAATGCTATTTGGGTGATCATGGATAGATTAACGAAATCTATTCATTCCATACCGATGAAGGTTAGCTATCCTTTGAATAGGCTAGCAAATATGTATGTGCATGAGATTGTTAGAATGCACGGAGTACCGGTTTCCATTGTATCAGATCAAAATCCAAGGTTTACTTCTCGATTCTGGACAAGTTTGTAGGAGGCACTAGGGATGAAGCTTACTTTCAGTACAGCGTTCCACCCCCAGACTGATGGATAGTAGGAGGGGACAATACAGATCTTAGAAAATCGGTTGCGATCTTGTGTGTTAGACTTCGGTGGTAGCTGGATACAATTTATGCCACTAGTAGAGTTCGCTTATAATAACAGCTTCCAGGCTAGTATCGAGATGGCACCGTTCAAAGCTTTGTATGGTTGGAGGTATCGATCTCCTTTGTGTTGGGATGAGGTTGGTGAACGTTAGATGTTAGGACCTGAACTTGTGCAACAGGCGTCTGAGAAGGTGGGCTTGATCTGGGAAAGGATTAAATTAGCTTAAAGTCAGTAGAAGAGTTACACAGATTTTCGCCGTCGTGAGTTAATGTTCGAGGTGGGGGGTAAGGTATTTCTGAGAGTCGCTCCGATGAAAGGGGTGATGAGATTTGAGAAGAAGAGCAAGCTGAGCCCGAGGTACATCGGACCATTCGAGGTTCTTGAGCAAGTGGGTTCGGTAGCCTACAGGATTGCACTACCCTCAACACTCTCGAGGGTCCACAATGTGTTTCATGTATCCATGTTGAGGAGGTACGTGTTGGATCCATCACATGTTATCAGTTATGATGAGTTGGAAATTGGGGATACTTTAGCATATGAGGAGATACCTGTTCAGGTTCTGGACCGTATAGTTCAAAAGCTTTGTACTAAAGAGATACCGTTAGTGAAGGTATTGTGGCGAAACCACAAGGTTGAGGAAGCTTCTTGGGAGCTGGAAACGGAAATATGTCAGAAGGATCCACAATTGTTTTGAGTACGTGCACGTCATCCTGCTTTGTGTGTACTTGTGAACTCCTAAGACGGTTGTGTTTGTAACCATGGTATTCCTCCGCCATAAGTGAAGGTATGTATGTATGTGTTCAGTTGTATGTATGAGTTTGTGAATGAAAGACGGCAAATTTTAAGGAAGAAATTTTTATAAGGAGGGAATACTGTCAGAACCCGAACCATGATAGGTGGGTTTAATTAAAATAAGAAAGGGGCAAATTGGAAATTTAGCAGGCTTCGTCGACGAAGCTAGGGTTCATCAATGAAGTCCATGTACATTTCATCGACGAAATTCAGAGGCTCGTCGATGAGGAGAAGCTGAGAGATTTTGGGAAATCGATAATATCAGGATTGGTCGACAAATGCATCGTCTCGTCGATAAGCTGACTATATGGCCTCGTCAATGAGGATGTCATTCATCGATGAGGGCGACTGGTTTAAAGGAGTTATAAATATCTTTTTCATTTCTTCTCAGCTATGAAATCTCACTTTCTCTCTCTATCTCTCTAGAAACTTGTCCTACTCTCTCTCTCTAGATTTTTTCGCCGTTTGTAATGAGAATCATTAATCTGAGGTTACCACAAAGATCATGGAAGGATTCTCTACAAGTTCTACGGATAGGATTTTCGGTTCGTCCATTTTCGAGTTTTGACGTAAAATTGAGGTAAGGCTCGATTTTTAATTCTGATATGATAGTTTTGTAAAGAACAGTTTTGTGAGTATCTTCTGTACTGGGATTTGTAAGTTTTGGAACTCGGTTTGCTGTTTAGGGGCCTTAGAGTTTGAGATTTGTCATTTAGGGGAAAGATAAGGGGAATTGTGTTTATATCAATTATTTTTGAAATCGAACTTAGTAGAACTATGGTTCACGGTCCTGTGTGTGTTTTGACTACTCATTTGGGGGGATCTAACGGAAAAAATTATGGGTTTTTCATGATTACAGTGTTGGGAAAAAGGGGGCAACGAGCTGCATCCCTAGTTTTGTTGAAAACTGAATGTATATGTTGATTTATACTGTGTTATAGGGATAGTCGTGCCTTAACTTGTTTAAGCTGTGTATGTTTAGAAAACCATGATTTTAGATTACCAAATGGGTGTGGTTTTTTTTTGGTTATATGAACATGCATGTTTATGTTGTGTTTGGTTGAAATATGAATAGGAACGTGGTTCCGAATTTGTTCCAGGTACTAAGAGTGTCCGGCTCTATATCCGAGGGTATATGAAATCGCTGGCCATAGGTTGGCAAAGTGTTCGGCTCTATATCCGAGGGCGTGAGCCTATCCCGGCTGATCACCAAAAGGTGTGGATCCACCAGTTTAGCACTAGTACAATGCCATGGGAGTCTAGGACTAGTCATGTGCGGGTGGCCTCGTGTTTGTGGGTTGGCTACGGGCTAACGCCGAAGGGTGTGATGACACTGAGATTGCTGATCATGTGTGTGTGCGTGTATGCACTATTGTGAAATTAGTACTAGAACTGCATTTAACTGCGTGTATGTTGCATCATGATAACACTCAAATATCACACGCCGATATAACATGCATTCTTCCTTACTGAGAGGTGTCTCACCCTTACTGTACGTACTTATTTTTCAGGTCCTTTGAGTAACCAGAACTAGCATCCTTGTGTCAGGAGCATAGTGGCCGATGTACTACGGGTAACGCTTGGGTAAGTTCTAGGACTTGTGTTTTGTGGGTTGCCGTTTTGAGATATGTTGGGCACCTAGTTGTATGTTGTATGATAGAGCCTTGTTTCTACTCTTGTATAGACTTTAGTATTGTACTATGTTTGTATAGAATGACATTTTTCCATTGCGTATATTCTGTTGTGTTTGGATGTGTATAGGGTGCCTGGGAACCCCATGGGGTCTGACCCTCATCCTTTGTACTGTATCTTTGGATGTTTTGTTGGATACAAGGATATGTTAGATTACATTTTCATCCCTGGTCCCATCTGCGGGTTTGGGGCATGACAGTTTTAATGGGTTATAAACTTCAATTTTATTTTGTTTAACAAAGCATTGAGTCATGATCTTAGGTGAAGGAATGGATATTTCTTTTATACAAGAACGACAGACTTCAAATGCTTCAAAGGAGGACATACTAGAAGGCCATAAGTTAGGAATTGTAATAAAGAACCTTCAAACAAAAAGGTCATATGTGTGTGTGTGTGTGGCAGGTGTGTGTGTGTGTGTGTGTGGCGATCATTTGTTTATACGTGTGAGGAGATGTGGAGCATTTGTGTTATTATTTCAAAATTTTTAGTAGGAACACCAATATTTGAGATTTTATTTGAGCACAACTCCCTTGTGACTTGAGTTTTGTTCATTAAGTCAATAAATTTAATATGCCCTAAATATATCAATTTATAAAAGGAAATCAAAACCCAACAATCATTACTCAAGTCAAATGTTCTGGTAGGAGCAATTAACTCTAACCTAATAATGAAGGGAGAGATCCACGTTGGCGCCTTAAACTTCCGGAGCGATCAACGCCCCTGCGTCATAATAATGGATCACCCCAAAGGGTCAAACATTGCCGCTATAAAGAATGGTAATTCAAACAAGCAGAGGTAACTCACTCTTAACTCAATCTTATTGTTGCATTCAACCTCTTGATCAAAGCGTTTCCTTACTTAGGCATCGGAGTGATCCCTCGGAGTACACTCTAGGTCCTCCAAGGCTATTTTATTTTCATCTTTTTCAGGTCATCGGAAGTCGGAAAGCAACGTTGCAGGTCATCACCATTTTTATCCCCCAATAAAATTAATTAAGGGTAAATATTTCTAACACAAATCTTTGGTTCATGAATTGAAGCCCTCCATCTTCATTGTAGCATCACATCTTCACGAATGCTCAAAGGTAGTTCCTACATCTTACGCAAATAAAGTCACACATTATACAAATCAAATGGAAAAATTCAAAAACAAAATTATAGCAAAATATCTAATCTTAACGCTCGGTGATGACTAATGGTACTAATGAACTATTTTTTCAACGAACTGTATAGTCATGCATATCTTAATACTCTCATAGTCTCATGCATGCATGACCCAATACTACATGAAGAGAAGCCAATCGTGTATCTCAATTAAGGAGAACAATTATAGCTTCGGTATCACTTTGAGGAACCAATCTAAAAGGGTCTCTTTGGTATTATATTCTATTTTTTTCTCTTTTCTTCACAATAAAAAATTAGATTATAAAAATTCATTTGTTTATATTGCGAGTTTTCTATTTCTATTATCGATTTTTTATTATTTACGAAAAAACTAAAAACCAAACTTTATGATTTTCAGTTGTTTTGACAATCTATTATTAGAAATTTTAATATTCAGAATTAGTTCTTTTGGAACAAATCATTCATTTGATAAATTTTTAATTA
Organism: Malania oleifera; assembly: GCF_029873635.1. NCBI lineage: Eukaryota > Viridiplantae > Streptophyta > Magnoliopsida > Santalales > Ximeniaceae > Malania > Malania oleifera. The sequence continues at coordinate 38,532,580 of NC_080427.1, read as the reverse complement.
AAATTAAATTAAATGAACATGTGAATTTAAATATAAATGATATAAAAATATACATAAATTTTAAAAATAATAATACTAATAAATTCAATTAAAAAATATTTTTATTGTTTTATAATTCTTATGTCTAATAAAATTTTATTGTAAAGTAAATTTGAAAGTATGACAAATAAGTAAAATCATAATAATTTTTTTTATATATGAATAATAATAAAACCAATTACAAAAAATTTTTACTATTTTCTAATTATCATCTCCAACAAATTTTTTATTATAAAGTAAAATTTGAAAGTATAACAATTAAACAAAAAAATTTTACTTTTTATTTCTGATTTTTTGTTTTCATTTCTAATTTTTGTTTTTGTAATTTTTGACAGTGATACCAAACAAACTCTTAGTTACTACTTGAAAAAGATTAATACTTACTCAATATTTTGAATCTAGAATTTGGCTTTATGTGAATTTTAATAAATAAAGTATAAATTTATTTCAATTTTATTCAACTCTATATAAATTTAATTTCAAAATTCGAAATTCACGCCATAAAACAAGCGATTTAAACTGCCAATCTTCTTTTTTAAGTCAAAACACTTCAAATAAAATAAGAAAGAAGGATTAAAAAACCTAGTCAAAGGGTAATTAGATGAAAAAGGTTGAAGAAAAATGTAAATTTTTTTAAATTGATGAGTTCTTGGGGATTGGAAATTAAGAAGCAGCAATTCCTTGGGAGAATCCAAAATCTGAGCACATGTCCAGTTGCTGGAGAACATGGAAGAGGGTGAAACCCTATGTGCATCGATTTGGGTATGTAATTCATTTCTTCCAAAAGTAACTTACTTTAATACTCTCTGGTGATTGCAGGGACCATATTTTACATTAACATATAGAATTCTATTAAAGAAGTGATAAAAATTTTGAAACAGGAAAATGCTTCCAAAAAACAAAGAAGCAGAAAAAACAAAACCAAGCATGTTGACCAGTGTACCAGAGCCTTCACTTCCTTCTGGTTTATGCTTTCAAGACAGCACGAGAGTGGTTGTGCCCTGAGATGCATACAACACTTCTGGGTTTCTCTGCCCACACACTGTTTTTAGATTTACAAACAGCTCTGCCACTGTAATTGCAAACTCCCCATAATAACCAAGTTGGAAATATGTATAATGGATCCAAAAAAAGAGGTGAAAGCTCTCAAAGTGTTGCTACTTGCTAAGATAGTGAACTCCTATTTTTTTTTTGGTAGATGTTAGAGTTTGAATCTTGAGAGTTATGATTTTTAATTAAGATGAGATACCAGCACTTGAATGGAGCACGATAGAGGGACGGACAGACCCATTGTCTTAGTGGACAAGTTTACAAGTGTTGAAAGGGTCTGAGATGTCAGCATACCAATAAATATTGGGTGTGGATACTGATCCCGACTTGCAGCAGTTCGTTGTGAGATTTGGAAAAAGAGAAAACAAGAGAAATAGTTGTCTTTTAAGGAATGAGACATTCAAAGTTGAGAGTATCATTTTTTAATGTTCTCGAAGTATTGCCATGGGCTCTTTAACTCCAGAGTTTCAATATTTGCCTTTCTATATTTGTTTTTCTCTTCTTCTTTTTTATTTGTTGAGAATTTTACTTTTGAGTTTGTCTCGTATTGAAAAAATAGAGCGAAAGATGGGTGCGTATGTACATAGTTGGCCCCAAGATTCAATTAGTTTAAACTTTTGCATCAAGTTGGTGCTCACTTATGGAATCCTACTGTGTTAACAAGTGGTATCAAAGCCAATGGTTCGTAATCTGGAAGAGCGATATCGTAAAGTCAAGATGTGAAACTTATTCTTTTGACGTGTCTAATAGTTAGAAAACCAAGTGTGTGATCAAGGCTAATAAGGATCATCTAGTGGTAGATGGATCTGAATAGGATTAGTATTTGGGAGGTAATATTGGTTTAGAGGCACGTGGAATGCGATCCTAGTCATATAAGGCACGTGGGTAAGGCCCACTTAAGCAAGGGAGATGGATTTCGCAAAATGATCACAAAATGATCAAGAATGCTTCCATTGAGGAGGAATGGTTGGAACTCACAAGTGAGAGGGAGATTTTTGAAGATTCCACTTGTAAGTTTGTCTCACATTGGAAAAATAGAGTGGAATATGGGTTCGCATATACATGGTTGACCCCAAGACCCAATAGGTTTAAGTTTTTGTGTCAAGTTAGTATTCACCCATATGTATATCAAGTTCATTCATGGACTCCTCCGATGTTAACAGTTTTCTTCTTTAAATCTTTGATTTCTTCTTGATTTTCGTATAATCCTTGTACAAACATGGTTGGACACAAAATTCAATCGATTTAAACTTTTAAGTCAAGTTGGTGTTCACCCATAGGTATATCCAGTTCACTCGTGAACTCCGGTGTTAATAGTTTTCTTATTTAAATCTTTGATTTCTTCATGGTGCTTGTATATTCCTTGTTTTTAATTTCTTTGATCAACGATTTGCTAGGCATCAATTCTCATTTTCTAATAAACTAAAACTTCAATTTAGTTAGTGTTTTGAGAGGTATGGTTGAATTAAGTCCTACTCCTTTTATATTCTTATCATTATCTTCACACAATAGGAAAGGGTGGGTCACAAAAAGAATTTTTATTTTTCTCCCACATGCACAAAACCCACATTTATAGCTAGCCAAAACATGCTTGCATTTTTGCTGATAAAGAAAGGGGCCTGTTTGCATGTTCAGTTCAGCAGATGGAGTTTTCTGCATTGGTGCCCCCAAGTTTAACTCATTTACAATATCCCTTTTAACTTGGACTTTACCATTTACTTTTAGGTCCGATCAAAGAATTTGTTTGAGAAAATAAAAGGAAATAAAAGAAGAAAGAAACTCATTTTTCATTATATTTTTTTTCTATATTAAATATTATTAAAAAAATTTATTTTATATGATTAAAAATTATGAAAACTAAATTATTAATGATATGTAAAATTAAAATTTTTTTTATGAATTTGCTATATTTTTTATTTCTTTCTCACTTGTCTTGATAATGAAACATGAAAATATAGATTCTTTTTTTTTATAAATATTTTTCAAGTTCCAAACGAGCCTTAATGAAGCATGTTTTCCTCAGATTATACTGTAATAAAGTTTTGGATTGATATTTTTAACAAATAGAGTTTGGATAGACCTAGTTATATAAATGTAGCAGTACTCATAGAAGCAGCATCAAGGCTCAAGTGTAATGGACTAAGTCATGTATAATCATGCTAACCTAAAAATATACCCTTACAAAATTTGTAAGTATAAGACTTCTTAATTGGACGTTAATATGCAAGTTTCTAGGTCAAACTCTTGATAATTTGTTTGAAGGCACGACTAACAAAAGTGAAACCCACCTGTCACATATTTTGATTTTACAATTTTATTCACTTGGAATTACAAATCATCAACTCTTTTGTGGGTGAGCATCGACTTAACCTAAAAGTTTAAACTATTAGTTTGATGCCAACCCGTATATAAGCCACTCAACTCTAACGAGTGGAGTTTCCAATAATTTTGATAAAACTTGATGTAATTTTTTACTGTATTTTGTGCAAGTTTATACAAATTCACATATAAGATCCCAACTCAAGGCTTCCAAACCCAAAGCAAGTGAAGACACGACAGCTGACAATCACTGTTCACATAGAGCAATAACTATCATGCAATACATGTCTCTCTCTCTCGCTCTCATTGTCCCTCTCCCTTTCAGCATGAATCTCCCCGTCTCCCTAGCGAGTTTGGACATACATTCTGAGTGATCATTAAATAAAAAGCCAATGGGTACTGAGCTACCCCAAAGTACTGGCCATTAATAAGGTTCATATGCAGCCAATATGATTAACTTCCCTCTCATTATGTGAGCGCATAAGATTAGATGAACCATCACTTTCCCTTAAAGCTCTTGCAAGGCAGCATAAAATTGACAACTTAAAACATCACCTTAAAGTTTGGATTGGGACTGTTCCATTTTTATTCTCTCTATATGACAAATGGCAAGGCTTCCTTCTTCTTAGAGGCACCATTTAATATGCAGGAGTGCCAAATTTTCTTTTTCATTATGTTTTTGTTGTATCATCTTAACTACTGCCATCAGACATCAGAATCCTGCTTCATGTCAACTTGTTTAGCTGCATAATCAATTCATATTCTAACTTTACCCATTTTTTTCTTCAACTGCTACTGCATCGTGCTTGGTTTGCATAATCGAATGCGCTAAAAATTGAAGGAAGTGAAAATTTAAATGGAGAATGGAAGAACTCGGGTGATAAATTCGACTCCATTCTACCCAGCTCATTTCATTCTTATGTACCAAACTTGGAGATAGTATGGCTAATAGTGATTTTGGACAGTTTTTTAGATAATAAATGCAAAAAGATTTAGATAATAAATGCATAAGAAAGGCCTTGGTGGGAGTTTTAGAGAAAGAGACAGCTTATAAAAATTGACCTCTCATGCTCAGAAAACATGTTGATGACACGGAATAAATATATTGGAACAGAAATCCCCTGTTTGGGTATCTGATAAAAGGGGTGATCGTTATTACTGCATACTTGGCAAAACAGCAAAATGGCTTTATGTGAAGCTGCAATGGGAAGGGGGGGAAAGAAAGAAAAAAAACTTCTGTTAGTGTTGTTCTTCAAATCCAACATAGACCATTAGACCATTAGGTTGCAGAAGTCCTCATTCTGCCCTTCTCTGCATTGAAACAAGATAGCATTTCCATTGAAGTATGGTAAGTCTACAGAAAGCATTGAGCAGCATGAGTAAGTCTTGATATGTATATATGTATATAAAAAGAGTGTCCCTGAGCCACTAGGCTCATCGTTTCATGAGAGTAGGGGGAGGGCCATCACAGTGTACACAGCCTTACCCCTACTATAATACAGAGAGGCTGTTACCTTGGTCTCGAACTTGTGACCAACTGTCACAAAGAAGCAATTTTAGCACTCATCCAATGCTTGCCCCCTTGTGAGTAAGTTGATGATGGGATACAATATTTTTTCCCCTAGATTGTTTCTGTTCATTTAGATATATATATATATATATATATGGTGCAAAATATAAATGTACCTGCAGGTCCATTTTGTTTCATCTTGAAGGGTTTTTAGCATAATTTGACCCAGCTCCTTATGCACTGTCGTATTTTTTTTTTTTTTTTTGGAGTAACCCGGAACTCCAAACAAGCCTTTTGGTCCCCCAGGCAGCTGCAAAGCAGAGGTAGAGGCCCATCCTTAAAGACAAAACTGATGCGATAAAAAGTATAGGACTAATTAAGACAGTGCCTAAAGGGCAGGAACAAACTATGCTAAAAAACCTAACTTAAAATCAAACCATAAAGCATCTGCTTGACTAATTATAAGGAGGGAATCCTTTCCAAGTTCTAAGTGGCTTTAACTTGTTTCAAATTAGCTATCTAGCTGGCTCTTTGGATGCAGATTTATTCTTCAAACAGCTTATGAATCACAAGCATTATTCAATTTAATTTTGGAGAAGGGCAATTAAGATTACTTTTCAAAGCACAACATTCACAAATACCCATTTTATCTTACTGCTTCTTTAATTTTTAAACCAGAACAGTGATTTGATTCCATGACTATAAACCCATGTAAGAGCACAAAGAGTATGCCACTTGGCCATAACATCTAGTGATTATTGTGGATCTAAGAATGGCTCTATTACAGTATAAATAGAGGGGTTGAGAGGAAAATAATTATTTTTGAATAATTAGGGAAAAAGAGTTAGTTGCCCCAAGTACTCTTGGGAACTTGGCCAATGATAGTCCTTAGCTCCATTTTTCTCTATCCAAACATAGAGTTTTCAAACAAATTACACTTGGAGACTAAGTGTCATTGAGAAAATTCTTTTATGACTTCAATTTGCAACATCGATGAGAAAATTTTTAATCTAAGGATATGTCATGTTTAAGTTATGTTTCATTCAGGAATAGGGTATATTAAGACAAGGCAATATGTTGCGAATTGAAGTCTAGTTACCAATTTAAAATAGATGTTGAAGTTCAGTGACCTTTATAATTTATTCATACATTATGCTTATGTCAAGTATCAATTATTTGCATATAGGATGATTGATCCTTTTAAGAAACTAATTTTTATTATCCTGTAGGATAAATAACCAAGATAGTGGTCAGATGGCATGTTTTGCTCCTAAGAGATGTCTCCAAAAGTTACGTTGTGTGCTGTTGTTGCCAAAAATTGAATGGCTTTCAAGGATCGTCCTTCGATTGCAATCACCTAAAAGGAATCAAATAAGAATAGTTTGAAGGACCCGAGGTGTACTCCGGGGGATCACTCTAATGCTTAAGTTAAGAATCAAGAGAGATTTAGATTGCAATAGTAAAGAAAAACGGATGAGAATGGTGAGAATGAAATGCTTACCTCCTATCAGAGTACCTTTTTATAATAGTGGAGGCATGCCCTCTTTTAATTTAGTATTTATGGGCGCATTATCATGTTTATGGGGGGTTAAGGATAATTTAAGGGTATTTATGCTAGGGTGTAATGGTCTCTTGATTGTGGCTCCTCATGAATATGTCTATTAATTTTTGGTATATCAATTGCCTCCCCCTTTTTCTCTTGAATTTTTGAACAGTATTTCTTTTATTCTAGAGTATTTCGAATCACCTACCTTGTGCATATAGTTTTGGCCCCATCCAAACCACGAAATTCGATTATGGGAGTCTTGGCTTACTTCAAGCCGATTTGGGGCTTCCAGTTCAATCCAAGCCGATTGGTCAAGGCTCAACCTGAGCCAATTTCAAGGTGCTTGGGCTTAATCTGATCCGATTTTGGAGGTCCCAGCTCAATCCAAGTCTGTTCCAAAATGCCTCAGCTTAATCCGAGCTGTATGTGCTGGTCAAGGCTCAGTTGGAGCCAGTTTTAAGTAGGTTGGCTCAATCCAAGCCTCCTTGATATGGTTCAACTAAGTCCAAGCCAAATTGGGAATTCTAGCTTAACCCTAGCCATCATCGGGGGTCCCAGCTCAATCTGAGTCACCTTGATATAGTTAAGCTAAGTCCAAGCCAAATTAGGACTCCCAGCTCAACCCCAACCGTCATCAAGGGTCCTGGCTCAATTTGAGCCGATTTCAAGGTGCCCTGGCTCAATCCAAGCCGATTTCCAAGTGCTTGGGCTCAATTCAAGCCAATTTCAGAGGTCCCAACTCAATTTAAGCCAGTTTCAAAATGCCTTGGCTCAAACCAAATTGATTTCAAAGTACTTTAGCTCAACTAAGTCGATTTCATAAGTTAAGGTTCAATTTTAGCCGACTTAGGTCAGCTTTTTGGATGTTATGTGTGATGGCTCAAAACATCTTTTAATTGTACCTTTTTCAGGGTAGCTTTTTGGAGCATTTTATCTAAGCAACCTTCTACCGAATAGCTTTTGTGAAGCCACTTCTTTGTAGAGCAGCTCCTTGTTGAGTAGGTGTTGTTATCTGTTGAACTGGTTTTGTAAAGGGTTGCTTTATGAGTTGTGCTCATCAAGTAGACATGCCTTCAAGCCTCTTGAGCGGTGCTCATCAGATGGGTCATTTTTGGTAAGTAGTGCTCACTTTTAGGTTGCCTCATGAGCTATGCTCATCAAGTGGACGTGTCTTCGGGGCTTATAAGCAGTGCTTGTCAGATGGATAATTTATGGTGAGTAGTGCTCACTCATAGGTTTCCTCATGAGTTATGCTCATCAAATGGGTATGTCTTCAGGCCTCTTAAATGGTGCTCATCAGATGGGTCATTTCTGGTGAGCAATGCTCACTCTTGGGTTGCCTCATGAGTTATGCTCATCAAGTGAGCATGTATTTGGGTCTCACGAGTGGTGCTCGTCAAATGGGCCATTCCTGGTGAGTAGTTCTCACTTTTGGGTTGCCTTATGAGTTGTGCTCACCAATTGGGCAAATCTTCACAGAGCATTATGATTTGTGCCATCATGATTCTATAATTTGCCTCCCTCCCCTCCTCATTCCTTTCATCTTAGAGGAAGTTGCTTTTGCAGGAGGTATGTCTTCTCTCTTTTTCTCTCTTTTTGTCCTCATTCCTTAGTGATGTTGGTTTGAATGTTTGCAGTAATTCTCAATTGTTCTTCATGAATTTTTTGTACATTATGTTGGGAAAGTAACAAGACAACTAACACAGCAGGGATAAATCTTTCCTAAAATTAAATCTGTGAGAGCAAAAATAACCAACCAACAATAATAATAAATCACACACCACAATTTTTAACGTGGAAAACCCCTCCAATGTGAAGGGTAAAAACTACAGGGTCTATGAGACCCAATAAAATTTCCACTATAATAGAGGCAAAAATTACAGCAATACAATGACCAAAAATGCTCATAAACTTATAGCAAAAAGGATTCTCAAAAGAATCGCGATAAAATAAGAATGAGTGGAAAGAAGTCACTCAAACGCAGTTACTATCAGTACTACAAAAACAGGTCCTCCAAAGCTTTGAAACATATCTCCACCGTCCAGATCGAAGGTCGACAAATCCCAAACGTGCTCTCCAAATTTTAGCAAAATCATATCACAAAAGACCTTCCGATCGTCGAGTTGATAAAGACTACATAACACACACTCTACTGCACACACTGCCACACACTGCCGCCTCCTCCAATTTTTTTTCTTTCTTTGTAGCGCCACACAGCTTTTCACGGCTCTCCCTTTTTGCTGCCCTAATGGGCTTAAAAGCACATGGGCTGCTCCATTTTTTTTTTTTTATTATTTATGTGGGTTGGACCCAACACATTCACCATGTGTTCTTCATGCATTTTTCACGTGTTCTTCCTGTTCTTCTGATGTTCTTTGTGTTCTTCATGTGTTCTTTAAAATGTTCAAATATTATTATTTTTTTTATCTTGTCTAATGAGTAAAAGTGTTGTTTTTTGTCATTATCCTTCATCTAGGAGCCTTGTAAGAGTGGAAACTTATGAGAATCAATTTTCAATGGTAATTAGTGTGAGGAGTTTTAGATCTTGCCTATCCTCATATGATCTATATTGTCTGCTTAACTTATATTTTTTTTTTTTTAGCACTATTCACCTCAGGGTGCCCTCCAACTCTGAATTGCCCCTCTAGAAAGGCCCATATGAGGTCTGCTTGTATGCTGACTACTTCGAAACTGAGCTTAGTTTGCCCTTCCACCCTATCATTTATGATATGTTACGATTCTACAACCTATCACCCAGCCATTTTGCCCCCAACTCTTATCTTACCTTGGTGTGCTTCGATGCTCTACTCATCCGAAAGGGTTATCAACCTACGGTCAGGTTATTTCAATCGTGTCATCAGATGAGGACTTCACCCCTGGTGTTTTTTCCATTCACTAGAGGAAGTCTAAGTTCTTCTTTGCTTCGAGGGAGTTGGATTTTGATAGGCCTTGTTGTAACGACTTGCTATTTAACTAGGTTTATATATATTGTAAATTTTACTATGCTCTGATACCAAATTGGATTAAACCCAATCATCAACCTAAGCAGCAAGAAGCATAAATCAAATAAACATAACCATACGTAATTATATACAATACTAGAGTGCTAAAGTGTTTCCCAAAATATACATATATGTTTGTTTTCTAGAATACCCTCAACTGGCTAGGGCTATACAAAAATACTCCTAAAATACACACACTACTGTCAGGGCAATACCGAGGCCCCTCTATCTGCGAGCCTAATTTGCTCGCCTACCTGGATCACCTGAAAAATGTTAAAGTAATTGGGATGAGCCAACGCTCAGTAAGACGGAATATGCTATTGCTAGTGTGTGGCAAATGAGATACAATACTGTGAAAATCTATTATTGTATAATCATGTATCACTGAATCTGTAAAATACATTACCAGTAATATAAACCATCACCTTTCTCCTATTGCTTAACATTTTCGTGCTTTAGGTTTCTACTCAAAATACTTCTAATATATAGATATATTTTCTGTTTCTGTAAATCTGTATAAACATAGTAATAACTGTAAACTTCCCTGTGGATAACTGTGTGTCATGATTTAACCCCTCATGATAGGGTTGTGCGGCTCGTAGGCGGGATTTACCCTAGCTAGACAACTAGAAATAAATCACTATACTCCATAGTCTGATCAGCCCTCCTTAACCCATATTTGATAGGGAGCCTGTCCACTCGTAGGCTCTATGCGATTGACCTTTATACCACGTATTATCTGAATAGGTGGTTGCACTCTATATACTGTATGTAGCTACGGTCCCATGCTCTGTAACTGTATGGTCCAACAGGGTCTAATACTATATAATACATCTCTATATACAACTATCTGTTTTACCATGATTCTGTAATAACTGTATAAACCATGCCGTTGTAGAAAACTGTATCTATATCAACTGTATTTCTGTAATTAACTGTAAATCTGTATGTCATGGTACTGTAAAACTGTATAATCATGGTATTTCTGTAATTGTTGTAAAAAACATTCATTGTCTGTATATTCTGTAAAACATAACTCAGGAAAATACTGTAAAACATATTTCTGTACTATATCTATATTCTCAAGCCACACAGTAATTCTAAAACATATTAATCATACTTGATAAACTGTATAAATCTCTATTGTGAATAATAATATGGTAGAACATTTATAATTTTATACTGAAATCATACTCAAATAACCTAGCATAGCATATTTCCCTTACTTGATTTCTGCTAAAACCCTCCTACTGTAACGGGTCCTACACCCGCAAGATTCTCCACTTAACACCCTGAAAACCATAAATCCCAGAACAAAACATTACTATTTCTACATCTATTACATTTCTTATTACTGCTGAAAACTCAAATTCCGAATAAAATACCTTACCCTGGATTTGGAAGAATTCTGACTTTGTTCCACCAACGATCCGCTCCGGCAGACTTGAAGAGAACTTCGCCAGGAACGTCGTGGTGGCCTCAGATCGTCGATTTGGTGACTGACGGGATTGAAATCGAAGAGAGAAGAGGGAGAGGCCGTAGGAGAGAGAGAGAGAGAGAGAGAGAGAGAGAGAGAGAGAGAGAGAAGAGAGCGGCACTGAAATTTTGCGTAAAACTGAGTTTAAACACTATTTATATTGTGGGATTCATCGATGAGCCACGTCACCTCGTCGACGAGTCCTTCAATAATTTCGTCGACAAACTTCCTCCCTTGTCGACGAATTTCAGTTTGTCCCAAAAACCCTTTTTGGTATCTTCTCGTCAACGAGATGTAGCTTCGTCGATGAGGTCCCCTTATGCACTCGTCGACAAACTCCCTATGTTCGTCAACAAGGCCCTGTGGAAAATCTTTCGGCTGCCTCCTTCTGTTACTGTTTCCATTTCTCTCCCTTATTATTATTTAAATACCATTATCACTCGAGTTGTTACACTTGTACTTGGTCAACACCTCTCGATGGTGATATCTCCTCTCTTTACTTCCTATAGTTCACCTCCCTTATATTTTGCTTTATTGCTTATCATCTAACCTTACAACCTGCGCAGCCCGCCAGCACCACCTACTCCGCAGTTTATCACCGATAGAGCAAGCTATTATTGAAGAACTTCATCACATGGCTCATCAAGGAATCATCCCTTACACTGAGTTGCTGAAGGAGCAAAATCTTGTGTGTTGCTGATTTAGCCCGCTCCACCTGGTCTTATCACCTTATTTTTAATATTTAGGATTTGCACCCTTTTTTCTACGTGTGTGTGTGTGTGTGTGTGTATATTTGACTTGCTTTTAACCCTTAGATGCTTCATCCATGTCCCTTGGGCTATTCCTTTTCAAATCGATCTGACTCTTCCTCATGGTAATAACCTCTTCTAAATTGATGTATTTATGTGCTCATACCATCAATTCTCCCATATTGGTTGGGTTTTTTTTTCCCCAGCGAGTTTATGAAATCCCTCGGTTAAAGAGCTATCATCAAAGTTACTGCTGCTGCCCCGTGATCTAAGTTTCCAATTTCTAAAGTAGCATTGACCAAGCGGTGCATGAACTCCTTTTGTGTCTCCTTCTCCCCTTGGACAAGACTCATCAAATGAGCTGAAGTTTTTCCATATTTCAGCTCCTGAAAAAATATCATATAAACTATTGTTCTATTTCAAAAAAGGACCCAATGGAACCGGGCTTTAAAGTTCGATACCATGCATTGACATTTGCCTTTAGGGTAGCTGCAAATGCTTGACACATAATTACATCAGGCATGTCATGCAGTTGCATTAATACTCTAAAGGTGTCTAGGTGGTCCAGAGGATCGGTCAACCCATCATACCCTTTAATAATTGGTATTTTAAACTTACTTGGTAAAGGAATCTCCATTGCCTCTTTAATTAAAGGAGGATCTGAAGATTTGGATGATGACTCCCCTGTAGAGGGATAGTTGCACTCCTCCTTCACCAATTTTCCCAGTTGGTCAATTTTTTTGAACTTTTACTCCAGCTCCTAGGACCGCTGCTTATAGCACCCACTCTATTTGCATCTTCTACCTTTTTTTGTTGGATCCAAAACCTTTACAACAGCTTTTTGTAGGGCCACTGCGTTCTCGTCAGAAGCTACTTCTATTCGGGCAGCCTTTAAACCGTGTTCCATATGATCCTTTCTCTAGTATAGGATCATAGTGAACATGTCTTCTACCTTCTTCTGGAAAGCCATAAATTTATTCAGTGGCACACTTGAATTATCTGCCATAGTATAATAAATTGACTAGGGCAATTAGTTTCCCATGATGGGTTTTGATTTGGAGTTATGTGATGTGGCCATGGTCAAAGATGAAAAACCTACCAAATTCCCACAGGTAGCACCAACTATTGTTGCAAAAAATTAAATGGCTTTCTAGGATTGTCCTTAATCGTGACCACTTGAAAGGAATAAAAAAAAAAAAATAAGTTGGAAGACCTAGGGTGTACTTCCGGGGGATCACTTTGTTGCTTAAAGTTAGGAATCAATGGAGGTTTAGATTACAACAGCAAATAATAGTGGATCAAAATGGTGAAAATGAGATGCTTAACTCCTCTCAGAGTACCTTTTTATAGTAATAAAGACATGCCCTTTTTTAATTTAGTATTTATGGGTGCATTATTATTTTTATGAGGGAGGGGGTTGTGGATAATTTAAGGGTATTTATGCTAGGGTGTAATGGTGGTCTTTTGATTATGGCTCCTTATGAACATGCTTATAAATTTTAGGTATATCATATATGACAAGGGAATTACATCCCTCCTTGGTCACCATGACTTTTAGTTCTTTTTGTACTATCATTATTGACCAAGTAAAAATATACCCCCATGTCAAACATGAAGATTATGAGTTAAGGAGACTTTTTAGCTCCTATCTCTCTACCTTTAGTTATTGGATATGCTTCTTGAATCTCCTCTATTGGCCTAACAAGGCTTAATCTTGTTTTGATGATAACAAATCAAGGTTAGTTAACATGTTTGTTTAAGTTAAGTTTTAGTGCTTAAGTGTTAGCTTTGGGGGCTACATAATGTTAGCTTTGGGGGCTACATAATCATGGTTTATATGTTTTGAGGATATTAACCTATATGTTGTTCCTAATATTTCCTATCTTTGCAAATCATGTTTAGTACAGGTTCCAGTGGCGAACACATGAAGTACTGGATCAAAGGCAAAGATCAGGCCGAGTTGACGTCAAGTAGGAAAGATCAAAAAGACACTCACTCGAAAAGGACCCAAGCACAACCAAAGGAAAGTTATAGTTGAATTATATGTAATAAGGGTTGTGTGTGGTAGGAACATGTTGTAACTCTTGCGTTTTGTTTCTTGCATGATTTCTGAGCAAGAGTTGAGCAAATGTATGCATACTAGGATATATGAGTAAATAGGATTTTATATAAATTTTTCAAAGTTAAAATCAAAGAGTTTGTCAAAAGAATCCTAAACTCAAAATATGCTTTCAAATGGACAAGTTCTTAACATCCTAGTTTTAAGAAATTTTTTATACTTAGTCTCGGTTATGTCAAAACAAGTTTTATGTCCTAAAACCTCAAGAAAGTCAATTATACTTTTATAAAAGGCATACTAAGTATATAAGATATTGAAACAAGCTTTCAAATATGTTTTCGTAAAATAAGATATCTTATATTCATGGGGAAACTTACTTGGACAAGTTTTAATCTTCATTAGATTTAATATATTTCATATACTTTTGTCCAAGAATGTTTTAAGTCATTAAAAGGCTTTTCAACAAGGAAAAATAGAGCAATCGTCAACTAACGTAGTGCAATTGTAACGGCCCAGACCCGCCACGTGGGGCCTGGAGTGTTATGAGACCAATCATAGGTCTCTGATACCTTTCACGTAGCAGAATTAATTAAACAACCTCAAACAAAATACCAGAGTTCTATATTTACATATGCAAACCCATAAAATACAATCTCATTCTTTATATTACATAACTAGGATAAAATATATTAAACATAAAACTATACACATAACCATTTTGGTAACCATTCACAAAAACTAACCCCGCCCTAGGGCTATTTAAGCTCTATCACCTGGATGACTTGAAAAGATTAAATATTTGATGGGGTGAGACACCTCTCAGTAAGGAAGAAATAAGTTACAATAGTGTGTGGCTAAAGTGTTTAATATATAATTACAAAGTATACATATAATTGTATTCCACTATCCATAGCAGCTAAGTACACGCATTCATAAACACATCATTGTCGACTTCTCTGTCTCCCAATTACATCCACACATACATAATTATTTTTACTGATAATTCCCGAGAATAAAGAAGTCTACCCGCCCATACAAGTAGATTCCCTCTGCTCTAGTGCTAACACTAGGGTACTCACCTTCCTCAGTAAACCCTCGGGTTTGTATCCAGGTAAAGTCTCCGAGAATAGGGAAGGTCACCCGCCCATAAAACTGATTTCTCTCTGCTTTGGTATCCATAGATAATTACCAGAGCACTCGCCTTCCTCAGCAAGCTCTCGAGCGGAGTATTCTACTTTACCATAAATACTTAAGTAATTAGGGTTACACGCAACCCATGCCGATCATTTCATAGAGTTCCACACATATGCACATACCACAATCAATCCATGTAGGATATACACATTTTTCATTCTCCCCCACACAGGGTCCATATCCATACAGAATGCAACATCCACACAGGACTCTCATACATGCAACATACATGTCCACACAAGACTATCATACATACAACACACATGTCCACACAGGACTATCAACCACACAAGTTACACGGTTCACACAAGACTAATCATCACACAGATTATAACACAAACCACCCTGTTCATGGTAAATAGGTAAAACAAACTCCTCATACAGTTGTCAATGTTTTACCCCTCAATATAAACATTCATATAATGACCTCCTTATACCACTGTCAACGTTATATGACGGTTATATCAAGTACGATATAACAACCTCCTCATACTACTGCCAACGTTATATCGCAATTTACATGAACCACAGAACAAATCAATAGCAACACCAACCACTCAAGCACATCACGCATCTACCAATACACACAATCAGACAATATCCACAACCAACTAGTATTTTCAACTAAGCAGAGTTCGCAGCCCAAACAGTATTCACAATCAAAATAAATCATCATTCCATAGTACTCACAACGATTTAATTATCAAAGTTGGTTTCATGCCACATGGTTTTTCCCAATATAATATATATTCAAAAATAATATTTTCAATGCCTACACCATTTAGAATAATTTACCTAAATATATAGAATTTTATACTCAAAAAATTAACCAATTTAAAATTAGTAAAAATCTGTTATAAAGTATTTCCCCTTACCTGCTCTTCGAATTCCTGCCTAAACCAAACAAAAAAAAGACCCTATATTCCAAAAATCCTAACTTACTCAAATCTTAGAAAAATACTCATTTAATACTTCCTAGGTTTCATATATTTCAAAATAATAATAAAACATTAAAATATCTCACTTACCCTGGTTTTGGGATGTTTCCCAAACTTCTCAAATAAAAATTTTACTCCACCTATGTTGTAGAGAATCTTCCCAGGAGTCTCGTGGTAGCTTTCAATCGTTGAATCGGGCTAAAACCGAGCCGAATTCGAAGAAAGAAGGCAGATAGGCCATTTTTAGAGAGAGAAACAGAAGAGAAAATGAAATTCTTCACTAAAATTATGAGTTTTGCCTATTTATAGGCAACTTGCCACGTGGCCTCGTCGATGAGACATCTGGACTCGTCGACGAGCCCAAGAACACAGTTCATAGACAAAATCGGGAGCTCATTGACGAAATTCAAAAATATGAGGTTCAGAAGATTGCTCGTCGACGAGAAAATTAAGTTCGTCAACTAGCACTTGCTTATTACCCTTTAAAATTTCTTTCCCCTTTTTTCTATTTCCCTTTTTTTCCTTATTTTCGGTATTTGGGGCATAACTTTTGATAGAAAAGTCCAAAAAGGAAAATCTTGGGGTGTATAGAAAGATAAGAAAAACTCTCACAACTTTCATGTTGATGACCTTTTTTGATTCAGGACACTCGTCGACGAGTGCAGGGCATTAGTCAACGAGTCACAGGCAGGAACTAGTCGATGAGTGCAAGGCACTAGTTGACGAGTCGCAGGCAGAATGTTAACGATTGCTAGCAAAGTGTGACTAGTTGACGAGAGCTGGGTGTAGTGGTTTCCAAAATAATAATAATTAATTAATTAATTAGTAAATATTAATTTAATAATATTATATTATATTATTATATTATTTAATATTATAATATTATAATATAATCTTTATATATATATATATATATATATATGTGTGTGTGTTTAAAAGTTAACCATTCCTTCAGGAAGAAGGAAAGCAAAGGCATCTCTCTCTCTCTCTCTCTCTCTCTCTCTCTCTCTCTCTCTCTCTCTCTCTCTCTCTCTCAATTTCTTGGCGATATGTGCGCTGATCGAAGAACGAAAAATACTCCTAGGTTCCATTCTCGACCACCAACATTTTAATCGAAGTGAATTTGTCGTAGGAGCATCGTAGGCACCACTCTTGGGGTGAGGTAAGGGGAGTAAATTATGTCAAGAATATTTATAATTTAACCGATTAAACTGTAATATGAAATTACAGGAATTATATACACATTTTTTTGAGTATTTTGGCATATGGAAATTGGATTTTGGATAATTATCATTATTATTATGAGTTAATTAAATTGGGGTTTGTGAGCTTAGGGATTTTATAATAATTGTTATTTTTAAGTTGAACCTATTGAATTAAAGTATTTGATTTTTGGATTATTGTAGTAGATTTTCTGAATAATTTGACCGGTTAAAATTATTGATTTGATTTATTATGCATATTTTGTAAAGAATTAAAGTAAGTAGGGTTGGTTATCTTCGGTTTCCTTTAAATACATATTTTGAGTAAAATAAATTGTGGAGATGATTAAACTTGTATTTTCAATAAAACAGATATTGGGTATAAAACGACCGGTTTTCCAGTAGTTTATATAATTATGAGAAAACTCAAATCATGTGGCATGAGAAAGAATATTATTGTTTAATTAAAGTTATGAGTTTATAGTATGATATATTGATATATTGAAATCTGTGGGTATTATACTATTTTTGGAACTGTGGAAAAGAAAGTAAAGTATAGAATATTATTATTATTAAATTGCAATGTATTGTTTAAGAACTCTGATGGACCATAGCGCACTCGGTACCATAGCTACAGTAATAAAGAGTTAGTGTAACCACACATCTCGAGGAGAGTGCTAGTATTGAATAGTTGATTGGGCCATTGAAGTGTAGAGTTCCCCCTAGAGTCTAGACCAACATAGGAAGGTCTGTTGTACTAGCAGAGATGGAGTATAGTTGACTTAGCCTGGTGGCAGGCTGGCCATTGCAAAGTCTAGCCTGCGGGCTACACAACCCATCATGGGGGGAAGCATGTCGTTTATTGATTCGGAAGTGAGTTCTTGTATTCATATTTGTAGATTTAACCAGAGTATAACATAGTAAAGTATATGAAAATAGAGCATATTTAACAAAGTATAACAGAGTAGAGCATTCCAAAGATTACAGTTCACAGAGTATAGTTGCAAAGTATTTACAGTACACAACTTATAGTTGCAAAAGTATTAACAGCTTACAATTTATAGTATTTATATAGGCGTGAGTTATAGTTTGTATGTGACAGTTATTTATAGTAAAGTATTAAATGTATTTTATACTATGACATTACATATGATTGGAGCGAGGGAAACTCTCTGCCCGAGGGCTTACTGAGTAAGGTGAGTGCCCTAATAAGTATTAGTTGTAGTCTCACCCAACTAAAAGGGTAAGGTTACGGCGTGTAATCTTCCCTATTGTGATGCCCCGATTTTCATACCCTTTTTTTTCATTAGATAATAAATCAATAATCACATCGGCCACGTTAGAATCTCTAATATCATATCAACATAACTTGACCCGAAGTGGGATACCGAGTAAAGCGTCATGCAATCAACTCTAACAGTGGAAGTCATCATTTATAAACCATTCAGAATACAAATTGATTGCGCATCTAAATTGCATAATTATGTGTTTAAAATCATACATTAAAGATTATATTTTTAATTAAACGCTTAATTATATTTAATAATTTAACACTGAGCTCGAATTACAATATTTGGATCATTGCTCAATAATTTACAAATTTTTAGTAACTTATTATTGCAGGATAATTTTTCGACATGAAAGTCAAGATTAAAAATGTGCATGCGTGTACGTGAGCTAGAGTTCAAATCAAAATCACGTGCATGAAGCCAAATATCGAAGATCGGACTGTGAGCCACATGCCTGCAAATGACGAGTCATGCACACAGTTGTTTGAAGTTGTGTGCGTGTGTAAAAATTAAAGAATTGGTGCTACACAATGTGATAATTTTTTAAATTAAAAAAGACATAAAAGAGAACCAGGTGCTGTGTGAGAAGACTATATGGGCTTCATGCACATGAATCCGTATCATGCAATGAAAAGTGGGCAACAATCCAAGTCCGAAATTCGCTAGGAGACAGCCTGAATATATTTCGGTATTTTAATCATAAATCTTTCATCTGGCATTGGATTGGTGTGATTCAAGTGGCATTGGAACGCTTACTAATATATCTATAATTAATTGTGAAATAGTCTTTTTCTAATTCGAACTTTTACTAGGACAAAATTGGGCTTGAAAGTGAAGTTGTTGCACTAGGCCATGTGCAGTGCTTAAGGAAAAAAGGAGTCTTGGGCCACCAAAAAAATGGCCCATGCACCTATCTCAAGAGGAGACACGGCTAGGGAAAATTATAAGAGGGGAAATAGGATATTTTATAGAGGAGGAGGGTTTATGGGGGAAAAGGGAGCAGTGGGAAGCGGCGGTGCGTAGGACAGTAGAAGACTCTCGGCCTCTCTCAGATTTTCTTCTATCTCTCTCTCTCTTCTCTCCTCTCCCTTACTCTCTCATCTCTCTCTTTCTTTGAACTCAATTTTGTTAAAATTAATTTTATTGTTAAGTTTTTAATTTATTCAAAGTTTGGACTAATTTTTGCTTAAAAATATTTTGTTTAATTTAAGAACTTTCTTTTTACTAGATAAGTTTATGTTTAAATCTCTCTCTCTCTCTCTCTCTCTCTCTCTCTCTCTCTCTCTCTCTCTCTCTCTCTCTCTCTCTTGCATTTAAATTCTTTTTGAGCATTATTATTGTTAATTTCAATTTTTCTTCTTATTTAAAGGTTTTATAGGGATTTAATTATTTTCTTTGGGTGTTTTTATCATTAAAGTTAGTATTTTTATTTAGAGTGTATTCTTGTTTGGGTTTGCGTTTAAAGTTAATATTTTTATTTAGTTGAATGATTGTAGGGTTTAGTTCTTTCATTATTCTAACACTGAATCTGGTATTTATTGAAGTTATTTCATGCATATTTAATTTTTAGTTAGAATTTAAATTCAATTGCAAAAATCTCAAAAATCCCAGGAAACTGAATCTGAACTAATGTTCAGTAAATTTTTCTTTTCTTAATTTCTTTTGGAATTATATGAGTTTAGAATTAAAATACATTCCTTGAGGAGACGATTTAGTCTTTAGACTAAGTATTACACAACTGAACTCCTATACTTAGGAAAGCTTCCGAACTGCTCATTTTTAAAGTGAGTCAAGTTTTTGGCGTCGTTATCGAGGAATGTCAGTTTTAGTTTTAAACTAGTGTTTTCCCATTATTTTAATTTTTCTCATGAAAAGGAAAAATAAAAATAAAAAAATAAAAAAAAAATTGAGTTTTGATATATATATATATATATATATATATATATATATGACTGCACCTACACCACGCATGCTAATGGATTTTTTGTAGCCTACACGAACCACACAATCATCTGGCATCATATTGCCAGAGAATGCACAAAATTTTAACATTAAACCTAAAATGATATCTATGATACCTCAATTTTATGGGATGGAGTGTGAAAATTCGTATCAGCATTTAACTGATTTTGAGCTTGCATGTGTTACATTCATAGATGAGACTGCTACTAATCAGGCAGTTAGATTGTGTCTATTTCCTTTTTCATTGAAAGACAAGGTTAAGACGTGGTTTAATTCTCTTAAGCCTAATTCTATCTCTAGTTGGGCTGATATGCAAAACGAATTTCTACATAAATTTTTTCCCTTACAGAGAACTCAATTTTTGCAGGAATAGATCAGTCGATTCATGCAAGGAGTTAATGAGACATTTCATGAAAGTTATGAGAGATTTAGAGATCTAGTTAACATGTGTCCCCATCATGGATTTGAATCATGGCGCCTGGTAAATTATTTCTACACTACATTGACTCCTGAATCGAAACAGTTCGTTCATACTATGTGTTCAGGATATTTCTTCGACAAGGAGCCTGATGAGACATGGGATTTTTGGATCATTTAGCTAACTATGCTTAGCAGTGGAACACTAGGATTGACAGAAGACCAACTACAGCTCAACCATTGAGAGTAGTAAATGGTGGAGAGTGGTATGAACTAAAAGATGATTTTTATGTTGAAGCATATCTGGCTGAACTCACCAGAAGAATGGAGGCTATGGAGATGGAAAAGGAAAATAGTATAGAGCAACTTTGGAATCAACCTTCCCAATCCTATGCACCCCCCTTATCAGCCGTCATATCATCAGGCTGCCCTTCAGCATCAGTATCAGCCACAACTGATCTCTCAAAGCTATGCACCTTTAGGATTTCAATCTAATGCAGCACCTGCTCCACTAGGGAAGTCTGTTGAGGATGCCTTTTAACAGTTCATACAAATTCAAGTCACAACTAACAATCAGTATACTCAGGTCATAAATGAATTGCGGAACACCATTAATGAGATAAGCACACAGTTGAATATCTTAGAAAAAAGGGAATTTTCGGTAGAACCTCAGCCTAATCCTCAAGAATACTAGCACCAATAGCAACAGATATATAATGTTTCTCTTCAGACAACGGAGGTTGTTATTACCACGAGAAGTGGAAAAGAAGTTTCCCAACTTGAGATATTCATCGACAGACCAATAATTGTCCCAACACCTAAAGTTATAACTGAGATAGATGAGGTCAAAGAAAAATCAGAGGGAGCGAGCCCAGAATTGAACAAGTTAGTTAACGTGGATACGAAGACCAGTAAGGAGTACCAATGTAACGACCTGTTTAATTTACTACATAATTAACCACATTAAATGTCCTGATACCAATAACTAATGATACAGCAAAGTCGACTCGAACCCGTGGGTAACGGGGACACGCCTATCATACACAGCGGACACCTAAGCAATGGTAAATGTAAATTTCATTCACCCAGCCATAAAATACAATACCAGAGTTACTTACATTCCACCATATTTTTCAAAAACGCCAAAAGATAAAACTAGGATCTTACATCAAAAACCTACTGACCCTAGTTCAAAACTCACCTTTCTAGCAAGGTAGAGCAATTGCCTCAACGGCGCGGAGCTCAGTCCGCCTGTCTTTCTAGGTTCCCTGAAATGGTTTAAGCTGGGGTAAGACACCTCTCAGTAAGAGAAATAATCTAAATACAGTTGTATTGAACATGAATATTTGCGTGCTATAATAACTATACAGTACATATTACATGTCTGAAAACACTGATAATTTCATAACTGAATAAACATACAATTTTATAGTTATACTAAATCATATTTTATCTCACTATTCATAAAATTATCCGAAATAACTAGTAGTACTGAAAGATACCCAATATGAATAGCTAGCTAGTGTCATGTATTACCCCCCATGAAGGATTGTGCAACCCGAAGGCTAGACCCGACAATGGCTGGCCGACCACTACCGACTCAAAAATGTCTATAAGTACGATGGGCCCGCCACACCCTGGTCCGGAATCGCCAAGTGGACGCCTACAACTCTACACTGAAAGTCACATCGACTATCCATCTCCTACCCCCTCTACTGGCAAGGGTAGTTAGCATATGTCTAAACTGAACTGAATTGTATAGCCACGATACCGTACTCTTGAAAATTGATCTGAACTATCATTCGGGTTCTGATAACATATAGTACATGATCATATATTATTTTAACATAAATATATTGATAGTATTTTCTGAATTCTGTCATAACATAAATAATCATAGCCTTGTGCCGGATAACATACACAACTGCGGCGTTGGGTCGGATGACATACATAACTGTAGCCTTGCGCTGGCTATCAATCATGGCTTTGCGCCAAACATATCATAAATACTAAACTGAGCATATATATTGTTTATCATATATTCTGAAACCATAATTTCCTGTATTATCCATGTTATTTCTGAAAATAACTATAAACATGTCTTTTCTGTAAATCTGACTTAACATAATACAATATATGTGAAATAATATTCATGCCACACATATTGAATAAAAACGTGAAATATGTTCTAGAATTACATTTTTTGACATTTTACACTAAAAACATATTCCTGTGTAATAGTAGTATTTTCCCAAATATATATATTTTCCCAAATATACTCATACCTAATACATGCTTTCTGAAAATTAATCTGCTATTAATTAATAATAATTTTCATGGAAAATTATTACTTTAGTTTACTCCCTTACCTGACTACTAAAAAGCCCCTGAAATAATTTGTCCTGCACCCGCAAGGTTCCCCGCTCAATACGCTGAAAACAACATTGCCCCAAACAAAACTTCAGTATTTCTTCAAAATGCTACCTTTTCTACAATTGTAAGGATGCTAAATACTCAATAAAAAGCCTAACCCTGAACCTATGATGGAGTCCAAGTTAGCCCCACCAACGATCCACTCCAGCAGACTTAAAGAGAACTTCCCAAGGGGTAGCGTGGTGCCTTCAGATCGTCGATCGGGCAAAGAATGAACCCAAAATCTTAGAGAGAATGAAGGAGAACCGAAGAGGAGTGAGAGAGAAACAATCTACTTATTTTATTATATACCCTCACTTGTGGCGGAGGAATACTGTGGTTACATTCAAAGTTCTGGGAGATCACATATATAAAATAAAATTCTCCCAAAACTAAAATACTACTTACTAACTAAACTACCACATGTACTGACTAACCTGCAAAAGAAACATTTTATAACCACTTACAACGCCCAGATATCCGTATCCACGACCATCATTTGGAACATAACCTAGTACAAATACATCTGTATTTATATACCAGTATCTCACAATACCCAAAAAAAAAAAAAACCACCAAATACAATCCCAGCCTGGGCCTTCAAGCCCGATCTCTAGAAAAACCTAAAAAGTTGTTAATCCACTAGGGTAAGAAACTTCTCAGTAAGGGTGAAATAAATTATAACAATGTGTGACAAATGAGTTATAATATTTATATATCAAAATAAACTGTTTCTTATATAACATCAATAACAACTGAGAAAACGTGTCATTAATAACATCACTGACATCTAATATCATACACACATCCAATATGTACAAGTACATAATTTTTATGCAGGCAAAAGTCCCCAAGGATAAGGAAGTTTACCCGCCCATACAAGTAGCTTCCCTCTGCTCTAGTACTAAAAAATACCTACCAGAGCACTCACCTTACTCAGTAAGCCCTCAAGTGAAGAATTACCTCGCTTCCAATATACACATCTTTAATATTTTAAAGGCGAAGGTTTCCGAGGATCGGGATGTCTACTCACCCATACAAGTAGCATCCCTTTGCACTGATACCAAGAAATTACCTAGCAGAGCACTCGCCTTTCTCAGCAAGCCCCTAATGGTATGTTTACCTCACCGTATGCACACACATGCATTCACAATATGATATATCATTATTATTATGTTTTAATTAAATTCACATGCTCACAACACATCCACATAGGAATCATGCATCTCACTTTTCGTCTTCCAATGTCCTTAGTACGTGGCCCACACAGAGCAACCGCGTACATGTCAATACGTGGTCCACACAAAGCAACCGCGTACATGTCAATACATGGCCCACACAGACACCTACATACTTCTTATCTACACGTGGCCCACACAGACACCACTACCCACGCATGGTATATAACATGGCCCACACAGGCACCACCATTCACACAGGATACATAACATGGCCCACACAGGCGCCATTATCCACACAGGATATAACGTGGCCCACACAGGCACCACTCTAACTTTCGCAACACGTGGCCCACACAGGCACCACTATTCACTAGTATCCAACCCCCATGACCTACCCGTAGTACATTAGTAGAATAAGCTCCTCGACTTGCCAATGTCTTACCCCATATAAATGACAATATGACAAGCTCCTTGACCTGCCAGTGTTATATCATGATTTATATCTAGGCAATATAACAACTTCCTCATGCCAACGTTATATTGAGATGCATACAAATAACCACACTTGTTAGTTTACACAGACACATCAATGCCTTACCATACAGGTATCCAAGATATCCACATTCCCACAAAGTAATCCAACAGATCAATACATTTCCACACATGAGTCAAACATAGCAATTCATTCATCATATCATAATCATTCCAAACATCCCCACATACAAACCCAAATACTACAGTAATTCATATTCAATTTATTAGGAAAAATTGTTCTCATGTCACACGAATTTAATATCATATGCAATTATCCCAAATATAAACCTTAAACAAAATCATCATTTTCTAGTACTCAGACGTTTTAAAAATCATATAGATAAATAATAAATTTCATATGCTCGTAAATGACTGGTTCATTTTAATAAAATACTGGTATAATTTTATTCCTCCTTACCTGATTTCCTGAACCACGCTTGCAGGGTTCCCAAAATTATACCTGTAGCGCTCACCCGAACTCTGATTCA
Organism: Malania oleifera; assembly: GCF_029873635.1. Classification (NCBI taxonomy): domain Eukaryota; kingdom Viridiplantae; phylum Streptophyta; class Magnoliopsida; order Santalales; family Ximeniaceae; genus Malania; species Malania oleifera. The sequence goes on along the minus strand of NC_080427.1, from coordinate 38,507,212 downwards.
ATCAAATCAACTCTAATAAAATATTATTTTAATATTTTCTAATTTAAAATAATTAAATAACAATTAATTTCTAAATAACCCATTTATCCTAGTCTTGGGGCTATGCTTACAACGACCCCATGAGAAATCTGCTTCGTTAGACTTGTAGAGAATCATTCCTAGATTTTCGTGGCAGTGTCCAATCGCCCATTTGGCTTAAAATTTAGGAAAAATTGAGGTAAGAGTGAGAATTTTCCTTACCTTAGGAGATATGCCTACGTTACTCCTACGACAAATCCACATCGGTAGAAATGTCGGTGGCGGAGAATGGAGTCTTATGGTATTTTTGGATTTTCAATTGAGCGAGAATCCGCCATGAAATCGTAGAGAGGGGAGGAGTGGAGAGTGTAAGCTGAGAGATTTTTTTTTCCCTTCTTTTTCCTTTCTGTGCGTGAGAAACTTTTTTTTTTTTCATTCTTTTTCCACTTCCTTTTGCTCCAGGAAGCTTAAGCACTAAGTTTTCATTTTTTTTTTCTTTCCTTTATCCATTTACCTTATACCTTATTATATAATAACTTTATATATACTATATATATATATATATATATATACACCCACAATCTTCAAATTTCTTAATTTAATTAATTTTCTTAACAATAATTAATTAATTATTTTTTTTTGGTCGTTACATTCTTCCCTCCTTATGAACTTTTACAAAACTCTAAAATTACTTAATTATCATTATACCACAAATTCAATATACTCCACAATTTTTAGTAAGCATATGAATCTAAAATCAAATCAATCTTTAATATAAAATCATACCTGCTCCTACACCACGAGCAATATCCTTATCAGCCAGAACCATGGTATACAAATGCGCTGGACCACCACGAGGCAGTGGCTCATTTCTTTGGTGCTAATCAGGAGCGGGTGCGTTGTTCAGCAGTTCTCGACAATCTCGGGCCATGTGGTTGTATTTGCCACACCGGTAGCACTTAATGTTCTTAGCTAGGCATTCTCCCCAATGCCTCAACTTACAACAAGCACAATATGGAGGTGACGAATCGCTCTGATGTCCTCGATCACCTCTATCAGATCTTTATCCCCCAACATATTTGTCCCTCTTCCACGAGCCCTGTCTAGCATCATTAGAAAAACTAGGAGGCATATGCCTCTTCCTCTGCTCTGCCATCTCTGCACTCCTCTGCAGACTCAATTCTGCCACGGTGGCTCTATCCACCAACTCTAAAAAGCTCTGTAGCTTCGTGAATTCTCGGCTTCAATCCCCTCTCAAACCACCTCGCCTTCTGGAACCATAAAAGGTGCAAAACGGGAGAGCTCCATGAAGTTCGCAACGTACTGCTACACAGTAAGTTGCCCCTGAGTCAGGTGGAAGAATTCTTCTACCTTCGCAGCCCTGGTGATGGCAGGGAAGTACCGATCATAGAAAAGCTCCTTAAATCGACTCTAGGTCATATCCGTGGGTACTACCCGCTATTCCTCTAGCAGCTTCACTGCTTGCCACCAACGCTCAGCCTCTCCTGTTAGCTTAAAGGTAGCGAAGAGAACATTTTGTGCCCCAGTGCAAGATAACATTGCCAACATTTTCTCCATTTCTTGCACCCAACTCTCTGCTACAAGTGAGTCAACACCGCCCGCAAATGTAGAAGGTTTCTGGCAAGTAAATTGGTCAATCGAACAACCCTGGTTCATAGGTGGGCAATTCTGTCCTTCAGAGTCTCGCCTAATTTCTTCCCGAACCTGCCAAACTAAACCCCGCAGTAGAGTGGAGGTAGCGATCTCTCCCACACCGGCAGCTCCTACATCATTCTACTCTCCAGCATCAACATCCTTTCCCCTAGAATCCATCCTGTGGATAGGACAAAAGCGAATTTAGAACCTTCATATCACATTAGGTACAGTTATAGAACAACGAATTAGTTTAACATTTAAATCCTTTAAAACACCAAACAACCACCTTATCCCCAAATTAACTTAACCTTCAAGTTCTAATTTTGAGTTCCAGTCTCTCCGCTCAGAAACATCACCCTCAACGGATTTATTGTGGTTTTCTAAAACTGGCCGGATTTAGAAACTCACAGAAGCCCATCAAGGGATTTCTCCCTCTAAGCTACAAGGCAAAACTCAAAATCTCTTATCAACAACCTAATATACCCATTCCTATCCTTATCCTTATTCGTACCTATACTCTAGTATTAATCAATCCTAAAGTCTGCAGAACTTATAACTTAATGCTTTGATACCACAATGTGACGCCCCGAACCGGCCAAGTGGGGCCCGGGTGCCACGTATTCCGATCACTTGTATCTGATACCATAATTAACATTCACACAGCGGAATATAAATAAATGACCTCAAATAAATACTAGAGTTCTATATAACAACCCAAAAATAAACACTGCAATACCCAGATATCCGTATCCATAACCATCATTTGGAACATAACCCAATACAAATACATTTGTATTTATATACCAGTATCTCACAATACCCAAAAAAAAAAAAAACCACCAAATACAGTCTCAGACTAGGCCTTCAAGTCCGATCTCCAAAAAAACCTAAAAAGTTGTTAATCCACTAGGGTGAGACACTTCTCAGTAAGAGTTAAATAAATTATAGCAGTGTGTGATAAATAAGTTTTAATATTTATATATCAAAATAAACTGCTTCTCATATAACATCAATAACAACTGAGAAAACGTGTCATTAATAACACCATTGACATCTAATATCATACACATATCCAATATGCACAAGTACATAATTTTTATGTAGGCAAAAGTTCTCGAGAATAGGGAAGTTTACTCGCCCATACAAGTAGCTTCCCTCTGCTCTAGTACTAAAAACTACCTACCAGAGCACTCACTTTACTCAGTAAGCCCTCAGGTGAAGAATTATCTCGCTGCCAGTATACACATCTTTATTATTTTAATGGCAAAGGTTTCCGAGGATCGGGATGTCTACCCGCCCATACAAATAGCATCCCTTTGCACTGATACCAAGAAACTACCTAGTAGAGCACTCACCTTTCTCAGCAAGCCCCTAATGGTATATTTACCTCGCCGCATGCACACACATGCATTCACAAAATGTTATATCATTATTATTATGTTTTAATTAAATTCACATGCGCACAACACATCCACACAGGAATCATGCATCTCACACTTCGTCTTCCAAAGTCTTTAGTACGTGGCCCACACAGAGCAACTGCGTACATGTCAGTACGTGGCCCACACAAGCACCTATGTACTTCTTATCTACACATGGCCCACACAGGCCCCACTACCCACATAAGGTACATAACATAGCCCACACAGGTGCCCCCATCCACACAGGATACATAACATGACCCACACAGGCGTCATTATCCACATAGGATATAACATGACCCACACAGGCACCACTCCAACTTCCATGACACGTGGCCCACACAAGCACCACTATTCACCAGTATTCAATCCCTATGACCTACCTGTAGTACATCAGTAGAACAAGTTCCTCGACCTGCCAATGTCCTACCCCATATAAATGACAATATGACGAGCTCCTCGACCTGCCAACATTAACTAATTAATTGATTAATAATTTTAATTAATTAATTACTTTTTATTTATTATTTTTTCCTATTTATTTTAATCATTTTAATTTTTTGGGTCTTTACAAATACAGTTTATCCATTATGTATAATATGTTTTAAATTACTGTGTGGCTTGAGAATATGAATATAGTTCAGAGACATGCTTTATAGTATTTTTTAAAGCTATGTTTTACAGAATATACAGACAGAGGAAGTATTTTATAGTAATTACAAAATACCATGATTATATAGTTGATACAGATACAGTTTACCGTACCATGACATATAGTTTTATAGTTCATTTTTGAAATACAGTTGATACAAATACAGTTTATCACATCGTCATGGTTTATACAGTTATTACAGAATCATGGAAAAACAGATAGTTGTATATAGAAATGTATTATATAATATCAGACTTTGATGGACCATTACAGATTATAGAGCACGGTACCGTTGCTACATATAGTATATAGAGTGCAACCACCTATTCAGATAATACGTGGTATAACAGTCGATCGTATAGAGCCCACGAGTGGACAAACTCCCCTTCAGATATGGGTTGAGGAGAGCTGATTAGACTGATGGAGTATAGTGGTTTATCCTGGTCAGTCAGCTAGGGTAGATCCCGCCTACGAGCCGTACAACCCTGTTATGAGGGGTTAAATCATGACACACAGTTATCCATAGGGAAGTTTTCAGTTATTACTATGTTTATACAGATTTACAGAGACAAAATATATATATATATATATATATATATATTAGAAGTATTTTGAGTAGAAACCTAAAGTACATATATGTTGAGCAACAGGAAAAAGGTGATGGTTTATATTACTAGTATTGTATTTACAGATTCAGTGATACATGATTATATAGTAATAGATTTTCACAGTATTGTAACTCAATTGCCACACACTAGCAATAACATATTTCGTCTTACTGAGCGTTGGTTCATCCCAATTACTTTAACATTTTTCAAGTGATCCAAGTAGGCGAGTAGATCAGGCTCGCAGATAGAGGGGCCTCAGTATTGCTCTGATAGTAGTGTGAGTATTTTTGGGGGTATTTTTGTATAGCCCTAGCCAGTTGATGGTATTCTGGGAAACAGTCATATATGTATATTTTGGGAAACATTTTAGCACTCTGGTATTGTATATAATTATATACGGTTGTATTCATTTAATTTTTGCTTCACGTTGCTTAGGTTGATGGTTGGGTTTAATTCAGTTTGGTATCAGAGCATTATAAATGTTATAGTATAAAATAAAAAATAAAAAAAAACCCAAGTTAAATAGTAGGTCGTTACAGTACTGATAATTTTAGATTATTAAATATCTCATACGTCCTTACTTTTATAATTATGTTATGTTATTAGAAAATGTTAATTTAGGTGTAATCCCAAGAGGGGAGGTGAATTGGGTAATTTAAAATTTATGTCACTAAAGTTCTAATTTAGATGTCAAGCAATTCAGTATTTTTCAACTTATCAATTTTAAAGTGTCATTTAATTAATCAATCAATCTTACCCAATTACTATACTGATGTACTAACCAGTTAACACATACACAACAACCACAGAATTAAATGCAAGCGGAAATTAAAAGAGTTAAGGGAAAGAGAGATGCAAACACAATTTTTACAAGGTTCAACCAACTTGGCCTACATCCTCACCTTAAGCAACCCACTCAACGATTCGACTAATCCTGCTCCTTTAATTGGGACAAAGTTTCCCGTTACAATTTGCTACTTACAAGAGGCATAGCTTCCTTTTCACCTCGATTCACAACCTAAACCGTCAATACAATAAAAATGATTACATTTTTCTGCAAAACTCAAATGCTCCTTAACAAGCTAATGAGTACAATTGAAATCTTAATATATACTCAAATGATATAATATGAAGCTCAATGAGTGTATGTGATGTTGTCAATGAAATTCTTTTAATAATATTTGTATAAATATAAATATGACTATTTTTCTTCATAGATTAAATTCAACTAAATGATCTTTGTAAAAATATATGTAACATAGTTTAGCTCCAAAGATCTAAATCAATCAGTTTTGCTCCAAAGATCCAATCAAATATGTTTTGTAATACTTGAGCTGAGATGAAAACTTTAAATAAAAGTGAATACTTTCAAATATTTAAACTTTGATAAACCCTTTAAAAATCTCTTCACGTAAATATATATATATATATATATATATCTAAAGAACTCAAGTTTTTGCTCTTAAAAAATTTTACAATAGGATCGTGAGAGTATAAAACTTTGTGAATAAAGATCTATATATCTAAAATGATACTTTGATTACCAAACCTCAATACTCAAGTTGTTTGCAAAAGATATGAGTGAACACCCTTAGATCTTGAAACTTAATGCACGAAATGCCTAAACTTGATGTGAATGCTTAGGAGTGCAAGCAAAAAGTTTGTAATACGTTCAAAGTTCTCAAGAAGTATGCAAAAAGTGTTGCCCTAGGGTTTAGAGGTTATGTTTATAAGTGTTCTCGCCATCTGAAAGATTTCTGGCCATTGGATCATTTAAAATAAAAAATTTATGTTCATGTCCGCGTTGGAGTGTTGTTTAATGCAACGTACTCATCGATGAGTGCACACGTTCGTCGACGAGTGTTCAATACTCGTTCGTTGACGAGAACATGAGTTCGTCGACGAGAGGAATGTCTGAGATTTTTGAGTTCTCGATATTATTTTGTCAACGAGAACAAAACGTTCGTCGCTTAGCGGCTTTTATGCGCTCGTCGACGAGGCCAAGGATTCGTCAACGAGCTGCCTGTTATTCAGCCTGATTCAACCTAGGTTAATGCATGTGAATGTGTCAAGAACAACATGCATCCTAAGGTCAATCTATATGCCATTTTGAGCTTCCAACTATATCATGTGAGATATGTAAATACAATCAAACCTAAAACGTTCATCGCTAAGTGACCTTCATGCGTTCGTCAACGAGGCCAAGGATTCGTCGACAAGCTACCTGTTATCCAGACCGTTCAACCTAGGTTAATGCATATGAATGTGTCAAGAACAACATGCATCCTAAGGTCAATCTATATGCCATTTTGAGCTTCCAACTATATCATGTGAGATATGTAAATACAACTAAACCTAAATACCCATTATACTTGAAAAACTTGAAACTTGCTTCTTCATCCTTTTGCTATTTAAGTTCCATGGAGTGTGTCAGGTTGTATATGTTTTAATCCTCATGGCTTTCATGACTTCCTTACCTTCCGTACATGTTAAGTAATGTTCTTGTTCAAAACTCAATGCACATGTAAGATACCATGTGATTTGTCATTATCAAAACGAGATTAGACTCGTAGAGTCAACAATCTCCCCCTTTTTGATGATGACAAATACACGAGCAAAAATTTTGGGTTTAACCTAAACAGGGCCCCCCTAAGAATATGCATGATAAACAATGTTGCAAAGTAATCCAAACAATATGTAGAATAAAAACAATAAACTTTTTAGGATTGTAATTTGAACCATTTATTCTCCTTTTGTCCTGAATTAATTTGTCCCCCTCTGTCCAAATATTATTGTGAAATATTTATCCCCCTTGGTTTCAAAATTAATTTTATTGTGGGATATTTCTGTTCTGAATTAATTTTTAATTTCTTCCCCTTTGTTTCAAAATTTTACTATTGGATATTTCTCCCCCTTTTGACATCAACAAAAAGGTATATAAAAATATAAAAAGTTAAATATTTATTCCCTTTAAAAAAAAATATCTCTCTCCCTATGTTAAACAATTTATTTCTCCCAATTTTCTAAAGATATAGCTATTTTGTTAAATCAAATTCCATGTTGAACATAAATAACATTTCAATCAACATTGATTTAGGTAAGCAATTCAGTTCATTAAAGTTCAAAAATTCATGTGCGCATCAACATGTATTATATATTCATAAAGTATTTAACATGCAATAGTCATTACTTAATTTTAATTTACGTTGCTCCCCTCAGTTATGTATTCTAATATATCTCTAGGCAACTTCTTGACTATGCATTAGACCTAATTCACATCTAATTTGGATAAACCTATCATCTGTAAGTGATTTCGTGAATATATTTGCTCATTGTTCATCTGTGCACATAAACTCAAATTCCACATCCCCCTTTTGCACATGATCACGAAGAAAATGATGTCTAGTTTATAAGTGCTTAGTTCATGAATGTGATATAGGATTCTTTGAGATATTGATTGCACTCGTATTGTCACACTTTATAGGAATTGATTCATGATGCAATCCATAATCCATTTGTTGTTGCTTCATATATAGTGTTTGAGCACAACAACTTCTAGCCGCTATGTATTCAACCTCGGCTGTGGACAATGCAACTGAATTCTATTTTTTGGAAAACCAAAAAACTAAGGATTGTCCTAAAAAATGACAAGTACCGCTAGTACTTTTTCTATCTACTTTACTCGTTCGTCGACGAGAACAGGAGTTCGTCGACGGGAGGACTGTCTGAGATTTTTGAGCTCTCGGTATTTTTTCGTCAACGAGAACAAAATGTTCGTCGCTGAGTGGCCTTTATGTGTTCGTCAACAAGGCCAAGGATTTGTCGACGAGGTGCCTATTATCCAACCCGATTTAGCCTAGGTTAATGCATATGAATGTGTCAAGAACAACATGCATCCTAAGGTCAATCTATATGCCATTTTGAGCTTTCAACTATATCATGTGAGATATGTAAATACAATCAAACTTAAATACCCATTATATTTGAAGAACTTGAAACTCGCTTCTTCATCCTTTTACTTTTTAAGTTCCATGAAGTGTGTCAGGTTGTATATATTTTAATTCTCATGATTTTCATGACTTCCTTACCTTTCGTGCATGCTAAGTAATGATCTTGTTTACAATCTGGCATAAATAAGATACTATGTGATTTGTTATTATCAAAACGAGATTAAACTCATAGAATTAACAGAAAATGAAAGTCCCTCTATTTTATATTTAAGAACTTAAAAATTAATGCTTTAATTAAAATTTCATAAAATTTTTAAAAATATAATAAAAAATTATATTAAATTTCATCAAAATTTACATTATCTGCCCGCAGATAGCCCATATCATCTCTCACTATCCTTCCCTGGGGGAAGTTGGGTATAGAAAGAAATGGGGAAACCGACGGCGCTAGTTGGCTAAACCCTAAGCCACTGATCTTCCAAACTGCGCTTTGATTGCAGCAACATCATTTCTTTTGGGCGAGCACTGTTCGGCTGAGACTTCCTACCTCCTGCTGCTGCTGCTGCTGCTGCTGCTGCACGGCCATGGTAGGTGCAAAGCTTCTAGCTTTCGGTGATGCTTAGTGAACTTCTTTCTGGGCAGTCAGCTTGTTTAAGATAAAACGTAAAGCAGGCGATCTCCGACATGGTGATTGTTGTTAGCTCCCATACGTTGGATTGAATTACTTGGTTCATGTAGTAGACCCCTCCTGCAAGTCTTCGGGACACTCGCAAAACCATCCAAGCTTCAGATTTGGAGGTAAATCTCAGCTCCAATGTATTTCTGCGTTTCAGTTGATCATTTTGTTCTCGCAGTTTTATTGCATTGCCTCCTTGAGGCGACGCTGCTGCCGGCTTGTGTCAATATTTTTAGTTTTATTGTTTATTTATTTTTAATAAAAACTTTTCAATGCTTGGCTTTTACTCGACATTGTTAATCTTTATTAGTGGGAGATTTAGATGACCCAGCCAAGGGTGATTCTCGCAACAGCTAGCTATGATCACACAATTCGGTTTTGGGAGGCCAAAAGTGGAAGGTGCTATCGAACTATCCAATACCCAGATTCGGTTAGTCTTTAAATCTTCAAATCTTTCTGTTCTTCCATTATTCCTATGTTTGTGTCAATGTTTGGGGGGTAGGGGGGGGGGGGTTAAAATAGCGGTCCAGCTGGTTCGTGATTGGGCAGACTGGTCTGGATCAACTGGGTAAAGTCAGCATAATGTCAAAATTTATTTGAATATATTTTGAATTTGGTCAAGAATCCTGTCTTAATATGTAGACGTCTACCTCATTTATTATTTATTTATTCAGTAATTTTTTTTTTTGATAAGTAATAAGTTTATTGATATCAAAATGAGCACCAAATACACAAGGAGTGTACATGGGGTAAACAAATCAAAAACAGAAATTACAAGAATCTAGTAACTCAAAAGCAGGAAAAAATGATTGGTTTCGCAAAGCAGCCAACCAATCCATCAAAGTTGTAAAGAAAAATAGCTTCAGCTCTGAAATGGATCTTTCCTTATCTTCAAAACACCTACTATTTCTCTCCCTCCAAAGACACCACAATAAACAATGAGGAACTATCAACCAAATAAACCCATTTCGATAATGACCAAATATGCCTTGCCAACATGCTAGAAGTCCTACTACAGATTGCGGCATAACCCAGCTCACTGCAAACAAATCCAACACCATAACCCACAAGTCCATTGCAACTGGACAATGAATAAAAAGATGATCAACCGTCTCATTATTACACTTGCACAAGTAGCACCAATCCAATATCCAAACCTTTCTTTTTTGTAAATTGTCAATCATTAAGCATTTCACTAAAGCAGCAGTCCAAACGAAAAAAGCTACTCTAGATGGAATTTTCTTTTTCCAAATACTTTTTCAAGGAAAGCCACAATCTTTGGAGCCCATTAAAATACCACAATAACCTTTAACCAAGAAGCCCTTCTCTCTATCAGATTTCCAGCACATCTTATCCTCACCGAACCCCTTCACCAATGCACCATATATGGTATGCATAAAACCAGTCAAGGCTTCTAATTCCCGAAGATGCATACCCTTAAAGAAACTTACATCCCAAAACAAGACTCCATTATCAAACTTCATAAGCTCAGCCACGCTAGCTTCTTTATCTCGGCAAAATCTATACAAATCAGGATAGTTGACTGCAAGAGACGTCTCACCACACCAATGGTCTTGCCAAAATTTCACCTTAGATCCATTTCCAATATCATATAGAATGTGGCCAAAAAGAGAAGGCCATCCCCGACTAATATTTTTCCACAAGCCAACACCATTTGGACCATTAACAAGCCTAGTACACCAACCACCCCATTCACAGCCGTATTTCACGTCTATCACTTGCCTCCAAAAAGCAGCCTTCTCCATCCCAAATCTCCATAACCACTTCCCAAGCAAAGCTTCATTAAACTATCTTACCTTCCTTATCCCCAAACCACATGAAGAAATGGGAGAGCAAACAGTATCCCATTTAACCAAATGGAATTTTGGTTTATCACCAATGCCACCCAATAAAAAATTCCTTTGAAGTTTCTCAATACGGTTAGCCACAGCAGCAGGAATAGGAAATAAAGATAGAAAGTAAGTGGGTAAATTAGATAGAGTGCTTTTAATTAACGCGACTCTACCTCCCTTAGATAAGTACAAACATTTCCACCCTGCTAACCTTCGTTCTATCTTCTCCAAAATTGGGTTCCATATTGTCTTATCCTTGAATTTGGCTCCCAAAGGAAGACCCAAATATTTCATAGGAAGATTACCTTGTTTACAGCCAAGGATGTGCAAGAATAAGTCAAAATTAAACACCGTACTAGCAAGAACCAACTCTGACTTGCCCAAATTTATCTTTAAACCAGAGACCGCCTCAAACCACATAAATATCACACGGAGAAACAAAATCTGATCCAGATTAGCGTCACAAAAAATTAGAGTATCGTCCGCAAAGAGGAGATGAGACACCACCAAAGCTCTTCCCTCTATATGCCACACCCCAACAACAAAGGAGACAATGGGTCACCTTGTCTTAACCCCCTAGAGCTCTCGAAAAACCCACAAGGAGTGCCATTTATCAGAATGGAGAAATGAACTGTAGATATACAAAAGAAAATCCACCGCTTCCATTTGGCAGAGAACCCACCCCGTTCTAGTAACTTCATAAGAAAACCCCAATTTACATGATCAAAAGCCTTCTTAGCATCTAATTTGCAAAGTAGCTCTAGCACCCCAGTTTTCAATCTATTATCAAGGCATTCATTAGCTATAAGTACAGGGTCAAAAATCTGCCTGTTCCTCACAAAAGCATTCTGTGAAGTTGAAATTATATCTTCCATAACCGTGCGAAGTCTGGTGGCTAAGACCTTAGCAATGATCTTATAACCCCCTCCCCCCAAACAAGACTAATAGGGCGAAAATCCTTTACTTCAATTGCTTCATTTTTTTAAGGAATGAGAGTGATGAAAGTAGCATTTAGGCTTTTCTCAAACTGGCTTTTAGCAAAAAAAATTATGGAACACAGCCATAAGGTCAGGTTTGAGAATCCCCCAGCAAGCTAAGAAGAAAGCCATTGTAAATCCATATGGTTCAGGTGATTTATCATCATTAAAATTTTGTATAACATAAAAAATTTCCGCCTCCTCAAATGGTCTATCTAGCCAATCTGCATTATCACTGGATATTCTTGGAAAGACTAAGACTTCTGGGAATGATCGACTAACTTGTTGCTCAGAGTATAAATTCATGAAAAATTGAGTGATGTAATTAGCAATCATATTTTGATCAGAAGACAAGGCACCATCAACCACAAGGCTCTAAATACCCTTATTTATTCTATTAGAATTAGCCGGAAAAATTTGGTATTTGCATCCCCCTCCTTCAAATGTAACACCCTAGACTTCTGCCTCCAACTAATCTCTTCTAAAAGAGTGAGCTTTCAATATTGATGCGGGGAGTAGCTTGTTCTAACTTTTCCTTGGCAGTTAAAGGATGAGTTTCCTCTCTAACATCCAAGTCATTTAATTTGTTCCTAAGTTACTGTATCTTAATATTTTCTCTATCAGGCCAAATATAACCAAAAAGTGTGAATTAGCGGCAATTATAAAATATAAACCCAAAAACCATGAAATATACACCCAAAATCCCCCTTGGGTTTCATATGGTGCTCTAAGAAGTTGGGTTTCATATGGTGCTCTAAGAAGTAGGGTGGACAATAAAAACTTAAAATCCGAATCAACTTGCTTTCCAAACCAAACTGAACGGAATAAGAAAAAATGGTTAATCGTTTCTCACTGCAGATGTATCATTTAATATTCTTTTTTTGACAACAGTGCCCCTATTCTCTTGCTTTTAGCTTCTTCTTTACCCAAGTTGACAGTTTTAGTGGGATCTTTGCATGGTGCCATTGATTCCAAGAGTTGTAAGATCTTGGAAGTAAATTTGTCATTTCATTTTTACTTTCCCTACATGCCTTATTGACTGGGCATTCTAAGCTAATTCTTGGCTTAAGGTCATTTTCAATAGCAAAACCCCTTGCTACCAACCTGCACAAAACATAAGCAAAACAATATAAGGTTGGCCATATGACAAATGCCAAGTTAAACAATGAAATTTTAAGGGCATTTTTGGAGAAGTGGTGCATTAGGGCAAAATCCTGAACCTTGAAGTCAGTGAAAGAAAGGCTTGGGGAGGTCTAGGGGGAGGAACAATTCTCAGGAAGAGACACAAGACTTTGGAGATTGAGTATAACATATTGGAAGATGAGGTTTTGGTATTTTTGGGCATTCTTGAGTGAGCTTGGGGGGATAGAGTTATGGCATCTTTCTTAATATTGAATAGTTAGTTCCTTGAATAATTGTTTGTATGGTTTATGGTTTATTTCTATGTCTCCATGAAGATGTATCTTGCTTTTTCCTTTTCTTCCTTATCTTCTTCCTTCTTTATACTCCTCTTTCTTCTCACGAGTCATTGATGCCATAGGTTCTTTTTGTTGAGATTCGCCTAAGCGTAAGGGTGAAATGGAGGTATGGAGATGTGGGTAAATGCATGCATGATTTGAATGATATTTATATCTATGTATATGTGTGTGTGAATGTGTAAGTGTGCTGAATACATATATACATATACACACATGCATGCACACACATAGATATATTACATACCATTTGTGCATGGTCCACCGCACTAGCTGCTCCGAAACTACCAAGATAGATCTTTGGGAGGCCTATGGCTTCTAGTGATCCCTTTGAGGCTCAAGTAAGTCAGTGGGTTGCCCTTTCAGGAGATTAAGGAAGAATGAGAGTAAGGAGAGATGAGTGAGGATAAGGAGTTATCTTTCTTGGTGGGAGGGCTAGCTTATGCAAGGATAAAAAGAAGTGGGGGGAATATCTTGGATAATGATAGTAAAGGCATTAGTGATTTTGAATGTGATAGGGTTTACTTTTGGACGAGATTCGGGATCAGCAATTAGCATCGCTATATTTCTGAACTCTTCTTCTAATCATCTTGAAGATTTAACTCGTGTGCTGCTGCTGCTGGGATTAGTATTTTTGATGATGATGGTACTGTTAAAGAGCGAAACGGTAGTGATGGAATGTTACCCATTTTAATTCAAGCAATTTTTGAAAAATACCTTCAAGCTCAAATTTTGTTGGATAAATTGGGCTTTTAATTATTTGGTTGTGGAGCAAATGAACTTCTGCTTGATGGCGGTACAACAACAACAACAACAACAAAACCAAGCCTTAGTCCCACTAAGTGGGGTCGGTTATATGAATCCTTTTCTACCAATTTATGCGATCATGAACCATTTCTTTTGTTAGATTCAAAGATATTAAATCCTTACTCACTATCTCCTCTCAAGTTATTTTAGGTCTACCCCTACCCCTTCTATTGCCCCCCACAATAACTAAGTCACTCTTCCTCACAGGTGCACTATAAGGCCTACGTTGCAAGTGTCCATACCGTCTGAGTCGTCCTTCCCTTATCTTATCTTCTATAGGAGCTACACCTAACTTACCACAAATATGTTCATTCCTTAATTTATCTTTCAATGTTATACCACTCATCCATCTAAGCATCCTCATCTCGGCAACTTTTACTTTTTGGATATTATGTTTCTTTGTCGCCCAACATTCTGATCCATATAGCATAGCTAGTCTTATAGCTGTCCTATAAACTTCCCTTTCAATTTTAAGGGTATTCTATGATCACATAGAACACTTGAAGAACTTTTCCATTTTACCCAACTTGCTTTAACTCTATGCATTACATCATCCTCAATTTCTCCTTTAGCTTGCATAATAGATCCAAGGTATCGAAATCTACAAGTGCTATTTATTTTTTCATCATCAAATTTAACTTTGTCTCCAATATTCCTCCTATCATTACTAAAATTACATTTCATATATTCTGTTTTATTTCTACTTATCTTAAAGCGTCTAGATTCCAAAGCTTCTCTCCATAATTCTAACTCAGCCTCTACTCCATCCCTAGTTTCGTCAATTAATACAATATCATCTGCAAACAACATACACCATGGAACCTCCTTTTGAATACTCTTAGTCAATTGGTCCATCACTAAAGCAAAAAGATAAGGACTCAAAGCAGATCCTTGATGTACACCTATGGTAATTGGAAATTCTCTAGTTTCTCCATCTATAGTCTTTACACTAGTCATTACTCCATCTTACATATCCTTAATGACATCGGTATACCTACAACATACACCCTTTTTTTCTAAAACCCACCATAGAACTACCCTAGGTATCCTATCATATGCTTTCTCAAGGTCAATAAATATCATATGCAAGTCCCTCTTCTTTTCCCTAAACTTTTCCATTAATCTTCTTAAAAGATAAATAACTTCTGTGGTAGATCTCCCATGCATAAAACCAAATTGATTTTCTGAGATCTTCGTTTCTAACCTTAATCTTTGTTCAACTACTCTTTCCCATAGTTTCATCGTATGACTCATAAGTTTAATTCCACGATAGTTATTACAATTTTGAATATCTCCTTTATTTTTGTATATAGGTATTAAAGTGCTTTTCCTCCATTCATCTGGCATTTTCTTAGTTTTTACAATTGTATTAAATAAATTAGTTAACCATATAATTCCGTTATCACCCAAGCATTTCCAAATTTCAATTGGGATGTTATCTGGTCCCATAACTTTCCCATTTTTCATCTTTTTTAGTGCAAACTTAACTTCGTTAACTCTAATTTTTCGAATAAATCTTATATTTTTAGTCTTTTCCTCATTTGACAATTCTAAATTTAAGCTTTCTATTTGGTTTTCGTTAAACAACTTACTAAAGTAACTTCGCCATCTTTCTTTAATATCTTCGTCCTTAACCAAAACAATATCATCCTCACTTTTTATACATTTTACATTTCCTAAGTCCTTGTTCTTCCTTTCTCTAGCTTTAGCAAGTTTAAATATATCTCTTTCCCCTTCTTTTGTACCTAATCTATCATACAAACTATTAAATGATCTATATTTAGTTTCACTAACGGCCCTTTTTGCATCTTTTCTTGCCTCCTTATATTTTTCAAAGTTATTGCTGTTTCTACATTTTTGCCACGTTTTATACCAAATTCTTTTTGTCTTTATGATTTTTTGTACATCTTTATCCCACCACCAACTTTCTTTGCTATTTGAGAATCTTCCCCTTGATTCGCCTAAAATCTCTTTTGCTATCTTTTTAATAGAGCTAGCTAATCTATTCCAAAGAGTATTTGAATCTATCTCATCCTCTAGGGTCCAATCCCCATCTTTGATCATTTTATCTTTAAATTTTATTATATTTTCTCCTTTTAGGTTCCACCATCTAGTTCTCCTACACTGGTTTATTTTATCATTTTTCTTCCATTTTTTAATGCATATATCTAACACTAAGACTCTATGCTGTGTGGTTAGACTTTCACCTGGAATAACTTTACAATCCTTGCATGATACACGATCTACCCTCCTAGTTAAAAAAAAATCTATTTGACTTCTATTTTGTCCACTTTTAAAGGTTATTAAGTGTTCTTCTCTCTTCTTAAAACAAGTATTCATTATACTAAAATCATATGACATAGCAAAGTCTAAGATCATCTCCTCAGACTCATTTTTGTCTCCATATCCATATCCTCTATGTATCCTTTCATAATTTTTATTATCTCTTTCAACGTATCCATTCAGATTTCCTCCTATAAATATTTTCTCAGTCCCTGGTATGCCTTGTATAATATTCATATCTTCCCAAAATTGTCTCTTAAGATTTTCTACTAAGCCAACTTGAGGAGCATAAGCACTAATGATATTTATTATTTCTTGTCCTAATACCATTTTGATTTTTATAATTCTATCCCTTACTCTAGTTACATCCACAACGCTATCTTTTAAGTTTTTGTCTATAATAATGCTTACTCCATTCTTATATTTTTCTTTTCTAGTGTACCAAAGTTTAAAACCTGATTTATCGATTTCTCTAGCTTTCTCCCCCACCCACTTAGTTTCTTGAAGGCAAATTATATTAATTCTTCTTCTAATCATTGTATCCACAATTTCCATGCTTTTTTACCCGTAAGTGTCCCTATATTCCAAGTTGCCAATATAATCCTAGTTTCCTGAACTAACGTCTTTACCTGCTCACGTCTAGAATGATGCAGGAACCCTCGCATATTTGACACCGTACCCGGGCGCCGACACGGCGCGTCGCTTTAGGGCGACGACCTAGCCCACCCTCGCCCACTTTTCGCTTCAGCTGGGTGGTTCAAGTGCAACGCGTCGCTCGTAGGGGACGCCCCAGCAAATATTAGGTAAAGATTCATATCATAGTGATCTGACAAATTTTACGCTGGCTGTCAGCTACCTAACGCAACCCTCCTCCTTAGCCCGGGCTCGGGACCGGCTGTGTGTGAAAAAATTAGGACATTTAAGTGCATCACAGGCGGAGTTTGCTTGATGGCAGTAAATTTAAGGAAAAGAAAGGTTAGAGGGAATTAGAAAATTTGAAGTGTGTGGTGAATTATTTTTGGGAAGGGCTTAAAGAGGGGTGTCTTGATTAGTTTTTATTTTTTGGTTTTTTTTCTTCCTATATTTTTCTTTTTTAATTTTTTTTTTTTGCATTGGTTTTTTTTTTTTGTTTTTTTGTTTTTGAGGATTTTGTATCCTCATGCTGTTTGCATATTCTTTCCCTCTCTTATTATATCTTCTTTATTTGTCAAAAAGAAAATGCCATTTGTCTTTTTGTCAAGGATCCTCTTGTTATTCTCCTTTCAAAGGGTCTTGGAAAGGGCAAGAGGTACACATTTGTAAACACTCCTAGAGATTGCCATTTGTTGTGTTGTCAAGGACCTTTTTGTTACTCTCCTTCCAGTGGTCCAATGGCAAGAGGTAACATTTGTAAACACTCTTCCCTATATTTGTCTTTTGTCCAATTGAAGAAGTGAGATTGTCATTTATCATATTATCAACAAACTTCTAATTACTCTCCTTCCAAATGGTCCTAGAAACAGAGAGACACATTCACAAATAATCATAGAGTTTGTCGTTTGTCATGTTGTCAAGGATCCTTTTATTACTGTGCTCCCAATGATTGTCGAAAGGGCAAGAGGTAAACATTTGTACTCTTCCCTATATTTGTCTTGTCTTGACCCACGATCCCAAGGGCCAAGGGTGAATATCTTGTCAAATTAGGAAGAATGGACCAAGGGTGAATATATAAAACATTCTTATAAAATATATATAAAACATGGTGGTCCAAAGATCCAGCACTGCAATGCCAATACAGGCGATCTAGTAACCCACACACTCCAGCATACGATGCATGGTTTTAGAATTAACCAATTCCTGTTTAATTAAATTATTCACCATAAAAACTTTATTGTCACTCTTTTGAATACAAAATAGATATTAGACATGATTATATGAACATATTTTTGGGAATAAATGAACAAAGTTTTTGATAGAACAAGAAGAGAGTTCATTGAAGAGGAAAGAATGCGCAAAGAGGAGATTAAGACATCTTCCTATGGAAAAAAAGGAAACCATAAAAGAAGAGACTACAATCGAAATAAAATTGTCTTCCTATCTTGCAGAAGATCTGAAAAGGGCATGCCTTCAAAATAGCCTGCTGTGAAGGAATAAAGAGAAACCAATAACAGAATCCTTTGCCATTGCAAAGTACAACACTGATCATCTTCTCTGAAAAAAATATGAGCATTTCTTTCCTTCCAAACCCTATAAATGATATATGCAGCAAATCCTCCACAAAACCTGACAAACCCAATTCTCCCCAAAAACTCCGAAAAACCTTTTCCAATTTCCCCTAATAGAAAGAGCATGCAAAAAATGATCAGTAAATTTTTTATGCATAATTTTTAGCTGCAAATTATGAGCAATTTTTAATAGCATAATTGTAATGATTCTGGTTAAAATGCTATGAATCTTTGCTACGTGAAAGGATTCAGTACTTGGCTTCTTTATGGTCTTCTGTAGCAGGCTGTTTTGAGGTTGCTCTTTTCTAATCCTCGGCGAAATTGGAAGGCAGTTAATAAAATAATCTTCATTTTCTAACAAAAGACAATGCCGGTTAATGCAGTTCCTTTGTTTTTGATGGTTTGAGGTATGCGATGTGGGATATGATTTGCTCATTTTCCTTTGGTGTTGTATACAGCAAGTTAATCGGCTTGAGATAACACCAGACAAACGGTACCTGGCAGCTGCTGGAAATCCCCACATTCGATTGTTTGATGTTAATTCAAGCGGCCCTCAACCTGTATGTATCTATAATAAATTTATTATCCTATCTTAGGCATTATGTCCTTCTGATGAGATTTTTTTTCTTGATTTACATGGCAGGTGATGAGTTATGATTCACATACTAATAATGTTATGGCAGTGGGGTTCCAGTGTGATGGAAATTGGATGTATTCAGGTTCTGAAGATGGCACAGTAAAGATTTGGGATTTGAGGTGATGTAAACATCACATGGAAGGTTTTATGGCGGTGGGGTGTGCTAATAAAGATTGATGTTGTGTGCATATTTGGTAAATTCAATTCCATTATATTGGATACAATTTTTACAATTGGAATTAATTCAGGGCACCAGGCTGTCAAAGGGAATACGAAAGCCGTGCAGCTGTGAACACTGTTGTTTTACATCCAAATCAGGTTAAGTGATTGTCTTTCTTTTCTGACTTTGCCTCTTTGTTCACGATTTGTCCTATTTCAAAAACTGTTGGGAGGTCATAGGAAATAAAATAGGGAAAAAAGATGATACTTCGAATTTTTATAATAAAATGGACTTAGATCAGCTGTTTCCACATTAAGTTGTTCTCGTATTCTAACATTTGGCAATGAAATGAAACTATATTTTTATTGGATATAATAATTTTTCATTGAGTGAATTAGCTTTTGGTGCCAGGGTTCTTTGCTGTATTGTTTTGAAGATTTATATATTTGATTGTTTTTTTAGAAAAAGGTTTCTAATCAGTATTTGTTATGCTAGTTGTAGAAACTTTGTTTTGTAAAGTTGGGCAAACGTAAGAAGTTTGCACGTTCTCAGTGGCTTTTATATAAACAAATATGGACTGGCTGTTGCAAGTTCTAGCTCACCTGGATGGTCTGTCAAACATGGTTTTCTGGGATTGCTGGAACTTTTTTGTCCCTAAGAATTTTCAAGTATTTTTAATGGAGAGCCTTGTAAGCAAACTTTGCGTGGTTTTGCCCTTTGGTGCTCAAGATATGATGTTTTAATAAGAATTTCATTTAGCTATTTTTGTGGTGAAGTTTATTTGGATCTCTCTATTCTAGGGTTAACAAAAGCTCCCTGAATCTTTTTGCCCATATGTCAGAAGTGATGACACTGACAGAACATGCGTAAAAAGATCTGTGTTGGTCTAGCCCTGTTGCCCATTATATTCTTGGCCCTGCGAAGCGTGGTGATCGGTTTGTCTGA
The DNA here is from genome assembly GCF_029873635.1 of Malania oleifera. Lineage (NCBI taxonomy): Eukaryota > Viridiplantae > Streptophyta > Magnoliopsida > Santalales > Ximeniaceae > Malania > Malania oleifera. The sequence continues at coordinate 38,486,890 of NC_080427.1, read as the reverse complement.
CATTATATTCGAGGGATATTTGTATATCCCCTTCCCCCTCAACCCCTGACCACCCATGCAAATGAAGATGTTTTATTGATTTTCTACATTTATGATATATCTTCCTATTGTGTTGCTTTTTCCAAGACAGCCAGATTTCCTGTGGCTTTGGTTTGTGTCTGTTAGTGTATGTTTTGTCTTATTATGTTTGTGGCCTTGCAGACTGAGCTGATATCAGGTGACCAAAATGGTAATATTCGTGTATGGGATTTGACGGCAAATTCATGCAGCTGTGAATTGGTATGCTATCAATTATTGTATTTTCATTACAACTCATCAGTTTTTATGATTAGAGTAAGGCTTGCCTGGGATATTATGGGGGAGGTATGCATTAAGCCAATTATCTTTTCATTATATCATATCAGTATTTATTATTAGAGGAAGCCTTATAGGAGATATCTCAATCCTCTCTAGCATGTTATTCCAAGAGGTTCCTGGAAATGGAAATTATAACATCTTTGTCCTTTTGTCGGTGAAAGTGAAACTAAATATTTATTTTTGAAAGCGAACATCAGCTATACTATTTTTTCATCAAAACTTATTTGTTGCAAAGAAAGTTTTTAAGGCCACAAATGAGGTTCCATTGAGGTTCCTCAAAGCATATCATCCATTGCGATTAAGGTTATGTATGATATAGTAATGATCAAGGTTAGGACCCCAGGTGTAGAGTCTATGGAATTTCCAATCACTATAGTTGTACATCAACGATATGCTTTGAGCTTGTATTTTTTGCATCAGCGATGGATGAACTTACGAGGAGTATCCTAAATGAGGTTCCATTGACAAGTTCCTCCGAGGGCAATAATCTTGCTTTCTTTGGCCTCTCTAACTTACCTTGTTGGTATATAGGACAAGTTTTAACAAAGGACTCAACATCCTCTTCCTTCTTAAGCCAGAAATATGAATGTGCCAACAATGCCGGTGTTCTCTCCCTTCCTGGATGTCCAGCCCATTGTGCATCATGCACCTCCCTCAACAATTCATTCCAAAGCCCTCCGGTGTAAGGAACATAGACTCTACCTCCCTTGGTGTACAATAATCCATCCTCCCACTAGTATCAACGGACAATGCCCTCTACCTCCATTGTTGGAGGCTTTTGAATTCAGCATCAGTTTTTGCTGCATCACAAATCTGATCAATGAAACTGCATTCTGACTGATTAAGAGCTGCACCATAGCCCTTCACCTTTAGATTGATCGCATCAACCACTAAATTCTTCCTTACTAGTTTATAAAATCAGTTTTTGGGGTCTAATTTCGCCAGAAACTCTTGCCATTGAGCGTGCTTTGGTGAGAGGTTCTTTTGGATCTTGAAATAGGTGTTTGCCACATTGTCAGTCGCTACGGTGAATCAGCTATTCAGCAGGTTATTCCAAGTTTCTAAATAGTCCACCATCACAGTCATTTCCTAGAATAGAATACAGGACCACTGCTTTAGTTTTTTACTTTCAAAGGCCACATGATGTCCTTCTTGCACAAGGACTCCACTAGTAGCCATTTCGGAAGCATCAATATGCACTTTGAAAGGCATATCAAACACAGGTAACTGCAGCACTTGCTTTGAAGATAAAGCCATCTTCAGTTCATTGTAACATTCATTAGTCCATGCCCGTTTCTTCTTCTGCAGCATATCAGTCAAAGGGGCAATTCTCTTTGAATACCCTTGAATGAATTTCCTATAATGGTTGGTCAACCCAAGGAACATTTGTAGTTTGACAACCTTCGAAGTTGCAGGGCAATCAAGAAGGTCATTTACCTTTCTTTCTTCTTGGCTGACTTGTCCTTTGCTCACCCAATGTCCCAAGAACATTACTTTTTGAAAACAGAATTCACACTTCTCTTTTTCTTGACATAGAATTGATTTCCCACAATTTTGTGAACACCTTTCTAAATGCTGCACATGGTCCTCCAAGGAATCACTATAAATGAAAATGTCATCTAGATGTATAACCACAAAACGGTCAATATATTCATAGAATACATCATTCATCAGATTACAAAAAGTAGCAGGGGCATTAGTAAAACTGAATGGTGTCAACAAGAATTTGTTGGAACCATATCTGGTCACATATGCTATCTTTGATTTGTCCCTTTCTGCAAGCTGAACTTGCCAGCACCCTAACTACATATCCAGCTTAGTGAAATAGTAGGTTTTGGACAGCTAATCAAACAGCAACTCCACATCAGGAATGGGATACTTGTTCGTTATGGTGACCTTGCTCAATGCCTGCATTGCCTCGTAATCCACACTCATTTGCAAAGAACCATCCTGTTACTTTTGAAACAATACTGAAGTACCATGAGGGTCTTTGGAGGGTGTGATGAGTCCAATACTCAACAATTCATCCAATTGTTTCCTTACTCAGTCAATTCCAAAGGTCCCATTTTGAATGAGGCTTGTGCAGGGGTTCTAGCACTTGGCATCAATTCGGTTTTTTAATCACACATTTGGGTGGGAGACTTTGGAAGGTTTTCAAGCATAACATTAGAAAACTTCCCCAATAGGTCTGCAACCACATCAAGAACTTACACTACTTGATTTGGTTTAATTTCCACAAGAGTCGCCAAGAATGTGGAGTCTCCTTTCCTCAACCCAGCATTCACTTATATGGTTGATATTATACCTATTTTACGCTTGCCTAACTTCTTGCTTGGATCCTTGTACACCACAGGAATGAAACTAGAAGCTATATTAATATCCAACAAGGTGGGGCATCAACATCACTTTTGCCTTCACAAGAATTCCATGCCTAGAATGGCATCAAAATTATTTAAGGGTATTGTCATTAGGTTGCATTGTCCTTCCCACAAACCCATGGTTGGGAGTGGCCATTCCCTGAATAGATCTTGCTTCAGTATTCATGACCTTGATTCGATTTGAATTCTGAGTGAGTTTGGGGCTAAACTTCGCCATCGCCTCCACAACAAAATTATGAGTGGCCTGCGAATCCACCATTACATAATCTGCATCAATCTCAAAGCCATTGATCTTCATTTGTACGTACATAATACGCTTTTGAGATAAGGGTTTCGCAATAGTGGTAGCATTCAACAATTGTGCATTGGGTTAACATGTGATGTTCCTTTAGCATCCAAGTCACCATCCTTTGAATCTGAGGATATCAAAGCCATAATTGTCAGAGGCGTGAGGCGAGCCGAGGTGCAAAGGGTATTTGAAGCCGAGGCGTTCACGAAGGTGAGGCACACAATTATAAAAATGGTGTAAAATGCTTATTTGGGGTAATTGATATACGAACGTATGAATATCTAGTAATATTAGAATTTAAAATGCCAAAACATTCAATAACAAAATCGGAAATTTAATAAAGTTGCCAGGACGAAGGCCAAAAGCATCAACAATTCAACATAGTTCAACATCAAAAGAAAAGAGCACAATAAAAGATTTCAAAGTATAAAATCTAAAAATCCTCCTCAATCATCAGTCATCACTCATCAGTTATCACTCATCATCAACTAAGTCTGCGAAGATATCATCATCTTCCTCTGCATCATCAGAATTGTTTTCTCCAACATCTTTTTCTTCTTCTGTCTCCTCTGCACTATCCACTTGGATTTCATCCTCATCTACAAGTTCCAACATTCATAGTAGTTAAAAGCGCAAGGCGTAGAGAGGCGAGGAGGCGAGCGCCTCATACCATGCGAGGCGAGGCGACTTGCAAGAGGCGCAGTGAGGCACGATGAGGCGCAGAGAGGCGACAAGCGCGCTTTGAAAAATTTGAGACTGTTAAATGAAAGAAATAGCCAGAGCAAGAACCGTAGCCCTCATTTGACTCGAACAAATAGGAGCCCTAGCCCTCCTCGACACCCTTTGAAGCCCCACGATCCTTTGTGAGTTTTTCTTGCTCATTTGAACCAGCAGGAGCCTTTGGAAGCCTTTGTACCAGCAGTGTGAGTTCGTTTGCGAGCCTTCGAACCAGCAATAAGCCGTTTTGATCTCGTCTTCAAGCCTTGGAACCAGCACCGTGAGTTCGTCTTCGACATTTCGAACCAGCACGACCCTTCGTGACTTCGTCTTCCACATTTTGAACCAGCAGGAGCCTTCGCGAGTTCGTCTACGAGCCTTCAAACCAGTCGTGAGTTTGTCACGTCGTCTTCGACATTTCGAACTAGTCATGAGCTCATCTTTGAGCCTTCGAACCTTCGTAAGTCATCATCTTCTTCTTCTTCTTCTCTCCGCCGCTTGCTTCTTATAATATTATATGTAATTACTAATTAAATATTTAGCTTAATGTACGTTTATAACTAATACATAATATTGTTTTTACTGAATTTAGCTACTGTTTTTTAATTTGTTTGGAAATGCATTATACAAGTCTTAAATCTTAAATGTTATTGTCTGTATTAGACTATTAGCTACTAATACAAAATGAGTTATTGCCTAAAATATATGATACCTTGTTTTTGCAGTTATGATACCAAGTCTAAAATCTTAAAAGGATTTTGGAAGTGGAAACTCGGCCTCTGCAAAGAAAGATCCTGCATCGAAGTATGCACATTTGGATGATAAAAAAAATTGAAATAATTTGACTTGCAATTTTTGCGGCAAAGTCACAAGGGGAGGAATATTTCGGGCAAAACAACATATTGTCAGAGGATTTGGAAATGTAAAAGAATGCTCTAAGTGTCCTGTTCATGTATGTGAGGAGATTAAGGAGTATATGTTGAAGAAAGATATAGAAAAGGAGGAAAATGAGTTATTTCCTGACTTTGATGATATAGATCATCATGGTGAAGATAAAGAAGATGAAGTTCAAGAAATTGACATTCGTGGCAAGAGAGTGCTTACTGATGGAAGTCGAAGTCGAAGTCGAAGTCCATATCAATCCAACTTGAAGAAACCAAAATAGAAGGGGCCTATAGACTTGCTTTTTTACTCCTGATCCAAAGAAAGCGGTTCAAGCTAGGAAAGAAGGGAAGATGAAGCAAACATCAATAAATGAGGCGTGCAAGAAAGAATTAAGAAAAAAGGCAATGGGAGATTTTGATAGGTGGATGTATGATGCTAGAATACCATTTAATGTTGTACGTTTGAGCAGCTTTGTAGTGGCACTTGAATCGATTGGACAATATGGTCCTGGAATAAAGCCACTTAGCTATCATGAAGTGAGAGTTCTTTTCCTAAAGTAGGAAGTTAGTCGAATGAATGAGTTGTTGGAGGTCCATAAGGAGGAATGGGCAAAATATGGCTGTTCGATTATGTCTGATTGTTGGAGAGATTCAATTGGTTATATTTATAACCGTGTTGGTGTGGTGAACTTGATGAGATAGTTCACTGGAGGAAAGGAGTTACTAAGGCCTGCAGTTACAAGATTTGCAACTGCCTTCATCATCTTTCGTTCAATCCGCCTTCAAAAGAACAACTTGAGGAAGATGTTTACTTCTGAAGATTGAAATACTACAAAATGGGTAAAGGAGGCAGCTAGCAAAAGAGCAGCTAGTATTGTTTTGATGCCTACCTTTTGGAGTACCATCGTCTATGCTCCTAAGTTGTCAGACCCACTTGTTCATGTACTCCATTTGGTTGATGGAGAAAGAAACTTGCAATGGGATATGTTTATGAAGCAATGGATACGGCTAAGGAAGCCATAGCTAAGGCTTTCGGTGAAAGAGAGGATAAATTCCAAGTGGCATTTGAAATTATTGATAGGAGGTGGGGATGCCAACTCCATCAACCGTTGCATGTAGCTGCACTACTAGATGAAACTCTTCCTCTTCCTCTAGACGATGATGACATATTTGCACGTATTCTTGATCTAGTGTGATGCGGGGGCTTATCTAGTCCAGTAGCTCTAGCGACAGAATCCCAAGTCAAAATATCATCTTCAAACACAAGTTCATCATCCTCATCAGAATCGCCATCCATCCTACCAATCAACCACTCATTACTGTTATCAATGTCCTTTAGGAAGATGGGATCAATGGTGTCACGCTTGTCGTATCGACGCCTCAGAGTTCGATTATATTTCACAAATACCAAATCATTCAAGCATTGCTGTGATAGCTGATAGCCTATTTTTCATTTTGCTATGAAGCTACAAAAAGTTTAAAGTAATATGGTGAATAATGATTCTAAAAGGCAGTAGACTGGTAGTTCTTGTTCTTTAATAATTAATCCATGATATACTAATGAATTACATGTTGGAATATGCTCCAATTTCTTTCGCAGCTGGTAGCCCTACACATAAGGTTAAGAATTTTCACCACAAACTTTTGCAAGTTTGGAGTTGTTGATCCAAATGACATCCACCATTGTGCTGTTATAAAATAAATTTTAAATGAAAATCTACTAGGTAAATAGCAAAAAACCTTTGTTTCACTGCCAATGTAATTCCAAAGATGCTACTAGCGATATTGTATTTTTCCAACTCATGTGAAACTTTATCTTGCATTTCAAGGGTTGGCAATAACCTTGCAATACATTTGTACAAACCCGTCATAATTTTTTCATCTTGCAAAATGTTAGGGTTTGAATAGAAAAATTCCGGGTTCAAGTAGCGTGCAGTTGCATGCAACGGTTGATGGAGTTGGCATCCCCACCTTATATAAAAAATTTCAAATGCCTCCTTGAATTTATCCTCTCTCTCACTAAAAGCCTTAGCTATGACTTCCTTAGCCCTATCCATTGCTTCATAAACGTATCTCATTACAGGTTTCTTTCCCCATAAACCAAACGGAGTACATGAACAAGTGGGTCTGTCAATGTAAGAGCATAGACGATGGTACTCCAAAAGGTCGGCATCAAAACAATACTAGCTGCTCTTTTGTTAGCTGCCTCCTTTGCCCATTTTGTACTATTCCAATCTTTAGAAGTGAACATCTTTCTCAAGTTGTTCTTTTGAAGGTGGATTGAACAAAGGGTGATGAAGGCAGTTGCAAATCTTATAACTGCAGACCTTAGTAACTCCTTTCTTCCAGTGAACTATCTCATCAAGTTCACCACATGAACACGGTTATAAATATAACCATTCAAAAACATTGCCCTTTTCAAACTTGTATGAATTGAAGGCATCTTCCCTATATCCTCCAATATTAAATCGAGGCAATGGGCAGCACACGGTGTCCAATATAAATGTGGCCTCTTTGCTTCTAACAATCTCCCTGTTCAAAAATCAAGGAGTGAAGCCATTAAAATATTAAAATAAACAAAATATATACATTATAAAATGTAGTTCTAGAAATAAGTTCTTACCTGCTGCAACATAGTTTGAAGCATTGTCAGTTACTACTTGAATCACATTTGATTCCCCAATTTCCTCTACCATCTCATCAAGTAATTTGTACATTCTATCCACATTCTTGACAAGATTAGAAATATCAATAGACTTGATGAACATTGATTCCCTTGGAGAGTTCACTAAGAAGTTTATTATGTCCTTATTAGCCACCAAATCTCTCCAACCATCAGACATAATCGAGTAGCCATATTTTGCCCATTCCTCCTTATGGACCTTCCACAACTCATTCATTCGACTAACTTCCTGCTTTAGGAAAGGAACTCTCACTTCATGATAGCTAAGTGGCTATATTCCATAACCATATTGTCCAATTGATTCAAGTGCCACTGCAAAGCTGCTCAAACGTATAACATTAAATGTTATTCCAACATCATACATCCACCTAACAAAATCTCCCATTGCCTTTTTTTCTTAATTCTTTCTTGCACGCCTCATTTATTGATGTTTGCTTCATCTTCCCTTCTTTCCTAGCTTGATCCGCTTTCTTTGGATTAGGAGTAAAAAACAAATCTATAGGCCCCTTCTATTTTGGTTTCTTCAAGTTGGATTGATGTGAACTTTGACTTCGACTTCCATCAATAAGCACTCTTTTGCCACGAATGTCAATTTCTTGAACTTCATCTTGTTTATCTTCACCATAATGATTTATATCATCAAAGTCAGGAAATAACTAATTTTCCTCCTTTTCTATATTTTTTTTCAACATATACTCCTTAATCTCCTCACATACATGAGTAGGGCACTTAAAACATTCTTTTACATTTCGAAGTCCTTTGACAATATGTTGTTTTGCCCAAAATATTCCTCCCTTTGTGACTTTGCCACAAAAACTGCAAGTCAAATTATTTCTATTTTTTTAATCATCCAAATGTGCATAGTTCGATGCTGGATCTTTCTTTGTAGAGGACGAGTTTCCACTTCCAAAATCCTTTTAAGATTTTAGACTTGGTATCCGAACTGCAAAAACAATGTATCATATATTTCAGGCAATGACTCATTTTGTATTAGTAGCTAATAGCCTAATACAAGCAATAACCCATTTAAGATTTAAAACTTGTATAATGCATTTCCAAACAAAGTAAAAAACAGTAGCTAAATTCAATAAAAAGAATATTATGTATTAGTTATAAACTTACATTAAGCTAGATATTTAATTAGTAATTACATATAATATTATAAGAAGCAGGCAGCAGGCGGCAGAAAGAAGAAGAAGAAGAAGAAGCAACAGGCAGCAAAATGCAAGCAGCAGAAAGAAGAAGAAGAAGAAGACTTAGGAAGGTTCGAAGGCTCAAAGACGAGCTCACTGTTGGTTCGAAATGTCGAAGACGATGTGACGAACTCACAATTGGTTCGAGGCTCGCAGACGAACTCACAAAGGCTCCTGTTGGTTCGAAATGTGGAAGACAAAGTCGCGAAGGATCGTGCTGGTTCGAAATGTTGAAGACGAACTCATGGTGCTAGTTCGAAGGCTCGAAGACGAGCTCGTGAAGGTTTTTGGCTGGTTCGAAGGCTCATTGACGAACTCACTGCTGGTTTGAAGGCTCGCGAAGGCTCCTGCTGGTTCGAATGTGCAAGACGAACTCATGAAGGGTCGTGGGGCTTTGAAGGATTGAAAGAGCGCTCGTGCTCTTGTTTGTTCGAGTCGAATGAGGCCTACAACTCTGGCTCTGGCTTTGGCTATGGCTATTTCTTTCATTTAACATACTCAAATTTTTCAAGGTGCTCCTTACTGCGCCTGTTAGCCGTCTACGCCTCATCGTGCCTCACAGCACCTCTTGCAGGTCGCCTTGCCTCGCGTCGCCTCGCATGGTATGAAGCGCTAGCCCCCTCGCCTCTTTGCGCCTTGCGCCTAGGAGGCGCGCTTTTAACTACTATGATCAAAGCATTTTCTCTTTTTTGGGATAATCGCAATCTTATAAGTACCATTGCAAATGAAGCAACCATAATTTTGAGGATTCTAGGAAGTTTGCTTTCCTTTATTCTGATTGCTACCCTCTCCCTTAAGATTTGTCCCGCTTTTCCTTTTTCTTCCACTTCTCTTGGCCTTGCCTTTGTCTTGTCTTTCTTTGGCTTGAATTTGGAACCCTTTGTCTCTGCATTGATTCTAAAATCAACTAAGCCATTTGCCATTGCTATGGTTGGGAGGAGGCCTTTCACACCCTATCTCCACAATTCAATTTGTGCCCATGGTTGTAAGCTAGACAATAAGTTGAACAACTTGTCTTCCTCCAACATATTTTTCATGTCCAATATCAAGGAATTGAACTCAATCACTGCGAGATTGCTCAACTAAATTCCAAATCCATGGCAGTGGTAGGGTCCCATCTAACCTTCTTGAACTCCAACCTAACATGAAAGTGATTTGAAACAGCCCTAGCTAGTAGATGGAGCATTCTTTAAAATGGGAGTGATATATTCTACTAGCTACCACTCTGTCGCCCCCTCCCTGCTCCTTACCCCCATTGACCAAAAGTAGATGAAGCATTCTGCAAATGAATCTCAAACCACATTTTCTAGTGAAATTATAAAAAAATGCATGCTGGACAAAAACCTCCCACCGCCTATTTTCTCTGACGGGCACGAGAATCTGACTACATTAAAGTCACCCCTAGTCACCCAATTGGGATAACACGAAAAACTCGGATCTAAACGTAGGTCTTGCCCACCCCACCCTCCAATGACACTAACTATTAGAGAGGAAAAAAATGCACTTGACTAAGTTAGCCATCTGAGTGTCCCAAATGAGCAGAATACCATCAAAAGTGTCTCGTGATGATAGTGTAGCCCAATCTTTACTTCTTTTAGGCCTAATCTCCCTAATAATGTCCTCATTTACACATTCTTACTTCTTTTTCTTGTAACATTATACATCATGAGCAGTGGCGGATCCGCTGCCCGCCAGGGGGAAAAGTTGGGGGGGGGGTGTTGGAGGGGGCGGCTGCCCCCCACCAAGTTTCCAACAAGCATTTTCTTTACCCTTTAGTTTATAATGTTGCTGCCTGTTGCGCCCCCTCCCCACTTCCCCAAAAATGTATTGCATGTATACAATGATGCATATGTATCAATGAATGGGTTTATTTTTATGGTATGAGTAATGGCTTATGATTGCTTAGGTTTCTTTTGTATGGTATGGGTAATGTTTTTATAATTGCAGCATCCTTGTTATTGGTGAGATTATATCTTATGGGTTATTGGGTTTATTTATTTGTACTTTTAGATTTTACAATGTTAATATATTATTATATTATTATCATAGTATGCATGTTTATTTATACTTTGTAAACATTTAGGCATGATGTAGTGAGGGTTATTGTGAATTTGTGCAGTAGATATTATTATAATTTGTGGTAGATTGATTATTGATAGTATTTTTTTTTCATATAATCATGTAATATTATGAATAATATCTTTGGCCTTAGAACCTTGAGAGAGAGTGTTTGGGGATATGGATTTCGGGGTTTGAACTTTAATTTGTGTGTGGATTTGGAATGAATTAAATAAAAATCTATTCTCCATTTTTTCTACATCCAAAAAAGTCCAAATACAAGTTTAAATTTTGAAATCTATGCTCTCAAATGTAGGTTAATTGGATTAATGACACATAGTTATCATTATGCCAAACTGCCATTAAAAGTACTTTAATTTTTTATTATATTTTCTTTGCATATTAAATGTTATTAGTGTATTCATTAAGAATGTTTTTTTTTTAAAAAAATATTAAAAATTTTAAATTTTATTAATAAATTATTTATTTATATATTTTGGCCCCCTCTAATTGTAATTCGGATTTGCCACTGATCATGAGAATATCTAGACACTGCTTCCCAAGGCAGGCCTTTTTTTTCCCCCTCCAAAAATCCTCTCTTTTCTTCTCTCATAGGTCTTTGGTGAAAACAACCACTTTAAGTTCCTTTCCTAAAGGACTCACCAATTTAAATCCCATCTCCTGCAGAAGGCCCTGTGATCTCAATTGTCTCTTTCACCCCCTAAAGGACAAGTAATATTTTTTCCCGCCTTAATATTCAATAGATTTGGCCCACTATTAGGAATGGGAAGAAAACCTTTTGCAGGCTTAGAAATCTGTGGAACAGTCTTAGTGTTCGTGGGTCTTGATTGTCTCTCCCACCCCAAAAGGAACAAATGGTAATAATCTTTTTCCCTTTAGTTTCCTTCCTTGGCCTAGAAATATTCAATAAATTAGGCTCACTACCAGGAATGGGAATAATACCTTTCACAAGCTTAGAAACCCCTTGAACGGTCTTTGTAGAGATGACAAGAGATCATCCATACTCCTCTCCAAGCTACCCTCAGGATCAATAAATCTGAATTTGAACTAAAAGGAACAATGGCCAAGGATCCTTCCTTAATTGCAGCGTTTGGAGGCCAGCATTTTCCTTCAAATTGCAAATCCCAGACTTTACATTCTTGAAGATTCCCCATTCTTGCTGATTAAAAAATCTCATGCCCCCGATTCCACAATGTCAGAGCTTGACACCTCATTATCTTTATAAACTTTTTTATTCACATATTCATCTCTTAAACCATGGTTTTCAATCAACTGATCTCGCAATAGACCTCTTTCAGATTCACTCATATTGTCAAACTCATCATCCTACTCACTGACTCTTAGGTTGATGGAGAATAATAAGTAATAACCATCATCCCCCAGCATCACTTCCTTCCCTTATACTTTCATAGCATCTATCTCTTTCCACTCTAACACTCATCTTGATTTCTCTGATTTTTAGATTATTTCGATCTAACAGTTCACAGCCTCCACCATTCCCTGAACAATCCTCTACACTAGCCCCTTCACACAAACATAAAGTTGGAAAACGTTAGGGAGGAGAGTTGATGCACTTTCACTTAACTTTTTCAGACTGTCTTTCAAGAGCTGAAGATCTCCTTCTTGTACCTCATAGACTTCTTCAGGATCCTCGTCAGTAGTTTCTCCTTGTATAACCACTTTTGCCCACCCCACTGTTTCGTACACTCAACTCTCCTTGTTCTATAGCCTTTTTGACTTTTGCATCAATTATATCAGGCGTTCAATTTAGCAGCCCAACTGAAAGTATTATTGGGTTAGTCATTGCTAATTAATTACATTGAAATAAGCGGAACTTGGGAATGAGGTATTGCATACTACATCACAAAAGTTGGAGATCTCTCTATTCCGAAAAATGGTCTCTCTAGTCTCTATTGTTGTGCAGAACTGAGAATTTCAATAAAGAAAATAACTCAAAAAGCTAAAGAACCAATATTGTTTTTGGAATCAAGCAAGGAAAAGAATGGCAACTAGATAAAAGATGAAAAAGAAGAGGGGAGTAGGTATAAAAGAAATTTATCAAGCTACATATTTTGCTTCAAGCATCTTTTTTAGAATCAACTTAAAAAAGATGATCAGAGAAAAGGATGGGAAAAAGGAAAAGAGATGGGAGGACCTTCTGATTATTGAAGGAGTAGCGATGACATTGGAGATGATGGCTTCTCCTACATCCTGAAGATCTCCTAAGAAAATGTTGCACCAAATTCGTTGTTTGTGACAAATAAGGTTTGGGAGATGAGGAGGGGTGTGTTATGAGAGACATGGTGTAACGACCCCAAAAATATATTCGAGGTTTCAAAAATTTTATTTTATTTAATAATGTAATGACCCCAAAAATTAATATACATGATTAATATAATAATCCTTAAGAAATAAATAAATAAATAAATTAATTAATGGAAGAGAAAGAGGGATCAGGAGAGAGAGAGAGAGGCACTGGGCTCAAATTCAATTGAATCTGTAAATTTCATCCTTCAATTTGATAAGGATCCTTATCATATATATATATATATATTATATTTTATTATATTATTATTATATTATATTATATTATATATGTATTTATTTATTTATTTAATAATTTAATTTTTATTTAATTAATTAATAATTTAATTTAATTAATTTTTTAGGATTATTACATTAATCATGTACATTAATTTTTGGGGTCGTTACATTATTAAATAAAATAAAATTTTTGAAACCTCGAATATATTTTTGGGGTTGTTACATTCTCCCCTTATAAAAATTTCATCCTTGAAATTTTGTTTAATATAATTCTAAATAAAATCTATTGTTAATGCATAACACTATAATAGGTTTAAAAAATATCCTAACCTACCCATTCCTACCCTCATCATATTCATACCTATACTCTGGTAAAATTATTTGTTAAAGTCTACAGAACCAATCTCCTAGGCTATGATACCACAACTGTGATGCCCCGAAACCCCGGTTGGGCCTGAGGTGTGACTTTCCATAAATAATTTAATATAAGCAGTGGAAGTAAATAAAATCCTCAAATATTATATGCCAGAGTACTAAACAATCGTATTTACATGGGTATCTCCGATAACAATATTTACATCATATGAAATATAAGAACATTTTTAACTGGTATTATACAATTTATTTTAAAATATATTCTCTAATCCTGCCTAAATGCTTGCTATGCTTGATTTCCAGTACATCCTGCATAGCTATCCGTATTGTGAAATAATAGTTGGGGTGAAACAGCGCTCAGTAAGTAGAGACTAGATTATTATGAGTGTGTGGCTAAGATGAGCTTTCCAGTGTAAGAATTCATTTAATAATTTAACTGTTAAAAGCTGTATTTGAATAATTAGATATCATTTTTATCCAAATAGACGTATGCATAGAACTATATATACTTTCCTTTATACCTTTCTTTCACATCATCATGTAGCCCTACTAAATAGGGTTCTATTCACAAATACGTGTATACTTTACTAAAAATCATCATGTAGGCCCTTTAAATATGGCCATGTATAACTATATATATATATATATATATATATATTCATATTTTTTCTTCAAATAATTATTTAGGCCTAATAAATGACCTTGATCACATAAATATATAAATATGTATAAAAAACTCCTTTGGCCTGTGGCTGTCATGTTTACCCCCATGACCGAAGACTGGACTTAGCTGGTTGGCCGGCCAAAGTAAATCAATTAACATCTCTGTGAGATTTTCCTATCACATTTTGGTTCGGAACCAGGTGTGTACTCAGGACAAATCTACTGTCATCCACCAACACTTACACAACAGTGTGGTTGCACTCATAATATTTTGCAACTATAAGCTGTGGTACCAAGCATTCACATCATTCGAGCCAGCAGGGTTCTTAAAACATACAATTATAATTTATGTAATAAAAACTGTATCATAAAAATCCCAACCTTTCTAAATATAAAACTTGTAATAAAATCTTATTATTATTCATAATAAATCATGTAATAAATATATAATAGTAACCATCTCATACTTGCTCATTTATGCAATATGATAAACTCATGCCACACGATTTGCATGCTAATTATTATTATTATTTTATAAATTACTTGAGAAAATTTATAATATTTTGTAATAAAAATATTCTCAAGTATATTCAAATAAGAAGCGGGTATGATCAAATCTACGTATTTTAATTGAACTCAAATATATTTAAATAAAAAACGGATATGATCAACTTCACGTATTTTAATTTAACTCAGGTATATATTTAAATAAAGCATATATAATTAGATTCACGTACTTAATTTAAATCAGGTATATTTATGAAAAAATTTGACATAATCTAGTCCACTTATATTTATCTATTCCTCTAACGCAATAAAATAATAAATTCCTAAAATGAGTTGGGAAATAGTGGAAGAGCGAGAATTTAAAGGGAATAAAAATTCTCTGTTTGCCACTAAATCTTTTTCCTCATTTTTTCCTTCAATTTTCTCTTTGAAATTTCTTATGAAAGTAAACTCAAGATCTGATCCTATTTATAAGGGAATTGGGGTAGGTGTTTTTATTGTAATTATTTGCATGCAGATCCAGCACATGCATGTAGGTGGCAGGGTGGGGGTGTACATGTGCATGCACGGGGATTTGCATGCATGAATTGAGTAAGGGTGACTTAAGGCATGCAAACAAAGAGGTGGAGGTAACTTGCATGGGGAAGAAGACTTGCTTTAATGCAAGCCCACAAAATAAGAAAAAGGGATGGGATTGTGCGTGCATGTGTGAAGTGGAAAGGGGATTGTCAGCATATGTGAATCAAATTGAATTTAAATTCACTTTGATCTATTGAATGCATACATATCCTATTTAATATTATTATATTATATTATATTATATATATTTATATTATATATTATACTTTTTTCCTTTAGTTATATACTTATCATCTATATGTTATATGTAGATAGGTATTATATTATTACTATTATATGATTTATTTTATTATTATTATTATTGTTATTATATTTTTATCATTAATTAATTTTTTTTTTGGATTATTACATCAAAACAGATATGATTAACTCTTCGTATTTTAATTTAACTCAGGTATATATTTAAATAAAGCAGATATAATTAGATTCACGTACTTAATTTAAATCAAGTATATTTATGAAAAAATCTAACATAATTTAGTCCACTTATATTGATCTATTCCTTTGACGCAATAGAATAATGAATTCCTAAAATGAGTTGGGAAATAGTAGAAGAGCGAGAATTCAAAGGGTATAAAAATTCTCTGTTTGCCACTAAATCTTTTTCCTCACTTTTTCCTTCAATTTTCTCTTTGAAATTTCTTATGAAAATAAACTAAATATCTGATCCTATTTATAAGGGAGTTGGGGTAGGTATTTTTATTGTGATTACTTGCATGCAGATCCAGCGCATGCATGCAGGTGGCTAGGTGGGGGTGTACGTGTGCGTGCACGGGGATTTGCATGCATGAATTGGGTAAGAGTGACTTTAAGGCATGCAAATAAAATGGTGGAGGTAACTTGCCTGGGAAAGGAGGTTTGCTTTAATGCAAATTAACAAAATAAGATAAACGGATGAGATTGTACGTGCATGTGTGAAGTGGAAAGGGGATTGCCAGCATATCCTATTTAATTTTATTATTATTATTATTATTACTTTTATCCTTTAGTTATATACTTATCATCTATATGTTGATAGGTATTATATTATTATTATAATATTATTTATTTAATTTATTATTATTGTTATTTTATTATTTATTTATTAATTTAATTTTAATTAATTAATTAATAGAAGAGAAAGAGAGAGAGAGAGAGAGACGGATCAGGAGAGAGAGAGAGAGAGAGAGAGAGAGAGAGAGAGAGAGAGAGAGAGAGAGAGGCGCTGGGCTCAGATTCAATTGAATTTGTAAATTTCATCCTTCAATTTGATAAGGATGCATTATCATATATATATATATATATTATATTAATAATATAATACTTATCTACATATAGATGATAAGTATATAGCTAAAGGACAAAAGTAATATATTGATAATCTGGAAAAAAATTTAATTAATTAACTTATTATTATTAAATTAATTAAATAAATAAATAATAATAATAATAAATAAAATAAATATTATTATAATAATAATATAATACTTATCTACATATAGATGATAAGTATATAATTAAAGGACAAAAGTAATATATAATAATAATAATAATAATAATATTAAATAGGGTATGTATGCAATCAATAGATCAGATTGAATTTAAATTCAATTTGATCCACATCTGCTAGCAATCCCCTTTCCACTTCACACATGCACGCACAATCTCATCCTTTTTTCTTATTTTGTTGGCTTGTATTAAAGTAAGTCTCCTTCCCCATGCAAGTTATCTCCACCCCTTTGTTTCCATGCCTTAAAGTCTTGCATTAAAGTAAGTCTCCTTCCCCATGCAAGTTATCTCCACCCCTTTGTTTCAATGCCTTAAAGTCACCCTTACCCAATTCATGCATACAAATCCCCGTGCATGCACACGTACAACCCCACCCTGCCACCTGCATGCATGCTCTGGATCTGCATGCAAATAATCACAATAAAAATACCTACCCCAATTCCCTTATAAATAGGATCAGATCTTGCGTTTCTTTTCATAAAGAATTTCAAGGAGAAAATTGAGGGAAAAAGTGAGGTAAAAGTTTTAGTGGTAGGTAGAGAATTTTTATACCCTTAAAATTCTTGGTCATCCATTATTTTCCAACTCATTTGAGGAATTCATTATTTTATTGCGTTAGAGGAATAAATTAATGTAAGTGAGTTAGATTATGTCAGATTTTTTCATAAATATGCTTGATTTAAAATAACTACATGAATCTAATTATATCTGTTTTATTTAAATATATACCTGAGTTAAATTAAAATACGTGGAGTTGATCATATCCGTTTTGATGTGATGATCCGGAAAAAATAATAATTAATTAATTAAATTATTATTATTAAATTATTTAATTAATTAAATAATAAAAATAAAATAACTATAATAATAAATAAAATAAATAATAATATAATACCTATTTACATATAGATGATAAGTATATAATTAAAGAACAAAAGTAATATATAATAATAATAATATTATTAAATAGGATATGTATGCATTCAATAAATCAGATTGAATGTAATTCAATCTGATCCACATCTACTGGCAATCCCCTTTCCACTTCACACAAGCATGCACAATCCCATCCCTTTTTCTTATTTTGTTGGCTTGCATTAAAGCAAGTCTTCTTCCCCATGCAAGTTACCTCCACCTCTTTGTTTGCATGCCTTAAGTCACCCTTACTCAATTCATGCATGCAAATCCCCGTGCATGCACATGTACACCCTCACCCTGCCACCTACATGCATGTGCTGGATCTGCATGCAAATAATTACAATAAAATACCCCAATTCCCTTATAAATAGGATCAGATCTTGCGTTTATTTTCATAAGAAATTTCAAGGAGAAAATTGAAGGAAAAAAGTGAGAAAAAGTGAGGAAAAAGATTTAGTGGCAGACAAAAAATTTTTATACCCTTAAAATTCTCGCTCTTCCACTCTTTCCCAACTCATTTTAGGAATTCATTATTTTATTGCGTCAGAGGAGTAGATCAATATAAGTGGGCTAGATTATGTCAGATTTTTTCATAAATATACCTGATTTAAATTAAGTATGTGAATCTAATTATATCTGCTTTATTTAAATATATACTTGAGTTAAATTAAAATACGTGGAGTTGATCATATCTGTTTTTTATTTAAATATATATGAGTTAAATTAAAATACGTGGATTTGATTATATCCGCTTCTTATTTAAATGTACCCGAAAATATTTTTTGTTACGAAATATTATAAATTTTTTTGGGTAATTTATAAAATGATAATAATAAATAGCATGCAAATCGCGTGGCATGATTTTATCTTATTGCATAAATGAGCAGCAAGTATGAGATGGTTACGATGTTATATTTATTATATGATTTATTGTGAATAATAATAAGATTTTATTACAAGTTTTATATTTGGAAATGTTGGGATTTTTATGATACAGTTTTTATTGCATAAATTATTATTGTATGTTTTTAGAACCCTGCTGGCTCGAATGATGTGAATGCTCGGTACCGCAGCTTATAGTTACAAAATATTATGAGTGCAACCACACTGTTGTGTAAGTATGGGTGGATGACAGTGGATTTGTCCCGAGCACACACCTGGTTCCGGACCAGGATGTGATAGGAAATTCTCACTTATAGAGATGATGTTTGATTTAGTTTGGTCGGGCAACTAGTTAAGTCCAGTCTTCAAACTGCACAATCCAATCATAGGAGTAAACATGACACCCACAGGCCAAAGAGTTTTTTAAAAATATTTATACCTTTATGTGATCGAGGTCATTTATGAGGCCTAAATAATTATTTGAAGGGAAAGTATGTATATAGTTATACATGACCATATTTAAAGGGTCTACATGATTTTTAGTAAAAGAAAGTATACACGTATTTGTGAACAGAACCCCATTTAGTAGGGCTACATGATGGTGTGAAAGAAAGGTATAAAGGAAAGTATATATAGTTATATGCATACGTCTATTTGGATAAAAATGATTTCTAATTATTCAAATGCAATTTTTAACAGTTAAATTATTAAATGAATTCTTATGCTGTAAAGCTCATCTTAGCCACACACTGATAATAATCTAGTCTTTACTTACTGAGCGTTGTCTCACCCCAAATATTATTTCACGTTATAGATAGCTATGCAAGACGTATTGGAAATCAGGCATAGCGAGCATTTGAGCGGGATTAGAGAATATATTTTAGAATAAATGTTGTATGATACCAATTAAAAATGTTCGTATATTTCATATGATGTAAATATTGTTATTGGAGATATGCATGTAAATACGGTTGTTTAGTACTTTGGTGTATAATATTTGAGAATTTTATTTACTTCCGCTGCTTATATTAAATTATTTATGAAAGTCGCACCTCGGGCCCAACCGGGGTTTTGGGGCGTCACACATGGAGTATGGGAAGATTTCTAGTTTGATCCAAGGCAATACATTGCCAAGTACAAGGTTTTCTAAGCAAGGTTGATTCATTGAATTTTTGGCCATAAGAACGTGGCCCCTATTCAAAAATTTTAGAGTACAAACAAACTAGGCCTTCATCCTGTCGTGAAAATAGGGCCTCTTCCAATAATGCACAGCGGAATAACAATATTGTTGTAAAAGGATCAATCATACATTTGCATTCAATGTAAAAGGTGAATATAGAATTATTCCACAACCATAGCAATATAAGGAAAGTAAAGATAAGAGCAACGACACCAGGAATTACGTGGTTCGGCAAAGTCTACATCCATGGGAGCAGTTGGCAGGAGATTTCACTATGAAGATTTAAGATTACACACTACAATGATCTTCTTTCCTTCTCTCACCCTCTCTCACTCTCTTACATGTCAAAATATGCCCAGAAGAGCATATATAACAAGCCCTCGGAGGCTTTCCTCCGAATACCCAACCGTCAGACCGTTTGTATTCAAAATTCAAATATTTTCTCGCAGCCTAGGCGCACTCGTCGACGAGAATAGGGGATTTGTCGTCGAGTCCAAGAAGCCCACTCGTCCACTAATCTATCATCTCGTCGATGAGTATTCTGCTCTGAGATTTTTTGGCTCTCGGTATCTACTTGTCGACGAGCACAGGGCACTCGTTGACGAGTCATTGCTGCTGCACCAACATATGTTTTTCTCCCTTTGTTCGTAAGCCCCCACAAAGTATAAGAGCCACACCATAAACAACAATCTCCACCTTGGCGATTATATGCCCCTTAGGAGAACCCGAAAAACATATCTGACTGCTCCACCTTGAACTTAGAATGCTCGTTTGGGACCGTCTCCCTTCTAGCACTTGGAGACATGCACTAAATCCAAGCAACACCGCTTGAACTTGCCGATGGCAGTTTCAGCTTCTACCATCAACCCCGATACAGCTGTAGATGCAATACTCGAAAACTTCGCCCTAGGCTTCCAACAAGACTTTCCCACAACAATAAATACAAACACTGCTACAAGCCTTCTATCACCAAAGCGTCCTGCATAGTCTTCAACAAAACTAACAACTGACGGTCCACTCTGTTGCTTACTAAAACACCCCATTGCACAATCATGGGAACCTTTGACATATCCTGGACATCACAACTCGTCCTTGGGTACTGAGCGGTAGACATTTCATATTGTTTCTCCACAGAACCCCCCTGAGACGGCAAATGAAGTCTCCTTATGGTTCCATCCATGCGAATCAACAAACCAAGACCTATCTTGGCCGTACCCAACGCATTCATGTCAAAAACTTTCAACAGAGTATCCAACTGATTAGCCTCAGTCAAAGCCTTTCCAGCCAATGACATGTTAGTCATGCACAACAGATACATTGCTCCACGGCATCCTATCACCCTCTTCCAAATTGAAAGTCTCACCAACTCACACACCTGAGTAGTGATCTGATAGTACACATGGGCCCACCATGATCTTGCTGGTCTCCTAAGCTGAAACTCCCTGCAATATGACCAATGTCAACTTTGCCACGAGTTGCTCCACTTGCATCACATGCTCATTCATACTGTGATACTATTGATCCGAGATAGAACTCCCCGTATTTCTCCCCTAAGTCCCTGACTCCACTTGAATAACATGATTGCTGCTACTGTAGTTTTCTGGCATTTGTGTCTCTTCCTTTACCTGAGTACGCTGCCCCATGACTTTAACAACAAAAGCCATGTCCTCAATCACCCCTTTATTTACCATAGGTTCACTCAGCTTTCATCCATCTTTCTTATAACCTAGAAAGATGTACTGTCCGGACATAACACCAAGCCTAGATCCTTCATCACTAGAATAGTGCACTAGTGGACATCCACTCACAATCGAGTAGTCTACGACAAAACCTATCCACAATTCACTTGCAACTTTCCCATCTAGCGATACTTTTGGCGATTGATCACATGAGAAACATGCCATGCTCACTAACTTGAGAATCTCTCTTCCGGTCTGGTTTTTCACCTCAGCCACTGCATGAAGTACACCAAGATCCTTCGTGATAAACACACAAAATACATGTCTATCCCCAGATGCTATCATCATTGATTCCCAAATAACTGAATACATGTAGTCACCCATATGCTTTAACCGCATATGCCACAGGATACCTGACTTAGATTCAATAGTTGTAACTCTACCTACAACCGTAACACCTTACAATGCATAGATATTTTCCGCTACTTTTTCCCTTTTCATCACTATCAAGTTACCTTCACACACTTTAATTTCTCCACATTTAGACTCGTAACAATATCCATTACGGTCTAAAGTTCCCAATGAAATACCATTCTTCCTTAGACCTGATTCATGCTTTACATCACTTGTGATTCTTACAACACCATTATACATTTTGATTTTGACATTTCCAAGAACAACATTTTGCATGAAATATCATTTTTCCATCAAAATACAATCGGTATAAATTGACCTGTAGATGTCAAACCATTTTTCTAGGATAAAAGCATTCGATATCTAAGATCCAAGAATCACCTGTGAGGCATTCCGAACCCGATGAAACACGTAGTATATCTCTATCACTAGATTCTGAGTCTTCCTGCACTACACTTGTAGATTTTGATGAACCCTTAGACATATATCGGCATTCCCGTTTTCACCAAACTAATGTCGGAGAATTCTAATCCATGACGCGATACAACACGTTCTTAGCCAAACAAAAACGAATGATTGCTCCCAATTCATTCCAAGTCGTTGCATCCATGCTATCCGGTTGAAATTCTGTATAAAACTTTCACCAAACCTTGTTGCACCAAGAGATCCTTCAATGCAGAGGTCATTACAACTTCACTTTGATACCAATTGTTGTGAAAATATGGCTTCTTCCAATAATGCACAGTAGAATAACGATATTGTTGTAAAAGGATTAATCATACACTTGCATACAATGTAAAAGGTGAATATAGAATAATTCCACAACCATAGCAATATAAAAAAAGTAAAGATAAGAGTAGCGACACCAGGAATTACGTGGTTTGGCAAAGCATACATCCACGGGAGCAATCGACAAGAGATTTCACTGTGAAGATCAAAGATTACATACTACGATGATCTTCTCTCCTTCCCTCACCCTCTCTCACTCTCTTACATGTTAAAATATGCCTAGAAGAGCATATATAACAAGCCCTCAGAGGCTTCCCTCCGAATCCCCAACCGTCACACCGTTTACATTCAAAATTCAAATATTTTCTCGCAACCCATATGCACTTGTCGATGAGAACAGTGGATTTGTCGACGAGTCCAAGAAGCCCACTCGTCGATTAATCTATCATCTCGTCGATGAGTGTTCTGCTCTGAGATTTTCTAGTTCTCGATATCTACTTGTTGACGAGCACAGGGCACTTGTCGACAAGTCATTGCTGGTGCTCCAACATATGTTTTTCTCCATTTGTTCATAAGCCCCCATGAAGTATAAGAGCCACACCATTAATAACACATCCTTTAGTTCAAAGGCATTAAGGGAAGGGTGTGCTCGATCAAGCATTTTTTTAACAGAAAATACTCTTAAGTGGAGCAAATTTTTTTTCTAAGATGACTAAAAATTAGATTTATCTTCGTCAATTATCATTGTTCTTTTGGAACTTTTGGAACTGAGCTTGTTTTCTATCAACTCCATAATGGAAGATTTTTTTCTTGTTACAAATGGTAATAATACGTGTTTAGAAAAGTCAGCTCTTGGATAAGAAATAAAACGGTATTATGGATATTAAATTGTGAAACTATAAGTGAGAATGTGATAGTGACGTCACATAGAAACTATGATGGTTTCTTAAGAAATCAATATTAAAAGTTGGTTTCCCTCTAGTAATTTGGAAAGGACATCCACAGGAAAACCTTTAAATAAACACCTGGTAATGTAGCCAAACTTGTTTATTTAGAGGGACTAAAGTTGAGAACTTTTCAAGCCCATGAAACATGTGTCAAATTCTTGCACATGAAACTCTCTTGTACTATCAACATGCATGGTTGGGTGTCATGAGTCAAGCTTGTTTAGTGCATTATGCTTGCCTGTGGCTGCTTGGCTTGTGTACATGAGATGGGTAACCATCATGTAAATACTAGGGTAAACATGTATAGCCTATTTGTCTTCCTCACAACTCACCCTTACGGAGGTGTGAATAATGCATTGCGTTGGTTTTGCAATTTACCGCTTAACTCTCATTTGTTTTTATGCTTGCTTATTGCTTCAACTTCATTTGCATTCAATGGTTGTAAATTTGTTCATATAGTGAAACTGCAATATACTTTCGGTTGACTAGTTAAGCTAGTGTACTATAACTAGTGCCACACAACCTTTCACAAGTTGTGAAGTGTTTGGATCGTGATAGTTGGTATCAAAGCTTGGTTAATTGTTTTGTGATTTGGTTGTCTTAATTGTGGGATTGTTTGAAGCATCAGTAAGAGAACATGCTGCATAGCAATATTGAGAGAATTGATGTGCTAGAGGCACATGTTGAGACAACCAACAATGTGGTCTTGGAGATGGCTCAATTGCCAAATTGTGTTGTTGTATTAGAGGGATCATGAAGATAGCAGCAGTTCCATTGATGGGTTGTCAGGGGACTTTCGTGCTACAGAAGAAGTGCTACAAACCTATATGGTTGAGCTTACTACCAAGATGAGCTTGATGGTTCGTGCTATGGATAATCCCGATTCTACAAGGTAGAGTATGGAAGAACAAGGGTGCCTCTAAGCGTATGGGTGTCCATGATTCTAAGGAGATGGAGAACTTCTTATTTGACATGGAACAATACTTTCGTGTGGTTAAAACTAACTTAGAGGAGGTGGAAGTATCCATGGCAATTTGTTGACGCTAAGCTGTGGTAGCATACCAAGTGCTAAGCTATGGTTTGATAAGATTTAGAATGGTTGATGTGTAATTGATTTTTGGACAAACTTGAAGAGAGCTTTAGATCTGATTTTTTTTCTTGAAAATGTTGAGTGCAATGCTCGACACAAACTACGAGATCTTATGCACACTGGTACAATAAGGGAGTATGTAAAACAATTCTCTGCTTTGATATTTAACATCCATGACATGTCAAGAAAGGCAATTTGTTCTATTTTCCTTGAAGGATTGAAATTGCGAGCAAGGGCTGAATTTCATCAACAAATAGTTCAAGACTTGCCTACTACATCATGCTGCCATGGAACGCTTGATCGACTAGGAGAGAGTTCCACCATGTACAAGGAGAGTGACACATCGGGCCGAAACAACGAAAATTCTTTCAAGAAGGACAAGCCCAAAAGTGAGGGAGTCGACACCAAGACAGCAACTTCAAAGGAAGCTTTATTGTCTCAGTCATTCAACACATCTAGTGGTAAGGGTAGGTGTTCCTTTTGTCTCAAGGCCCTCAACAAAGTTCTTGATTTCCCTCACAAGTCATCACTCAGTGCCTTGCAAGCTTCCATTTCAGAGGGGGCTGGATGATGTTGAAAATTTCAACTATTAGCATGTCAGGAGAATTAGCTTCACGTCTCGACTTTTTTTACAATGTCCCTCACCAAGAGTTACGAACCATCGACTCTGATACTTGTTGTTAGGGATTGGGGATGGTCCAGAACATAAACATAAGCAAGCAATGATAAGGAACACTCGAGTTACGTGGTTAAACCAAACTCGCACTACGTTCACAGGAGAGAGGGAGTTTCACCATATCAGTAGAATATATAGTGGAGGAGTAACACACTCAAACTCAACTCTCAGCTCAACCTCTCTGCCTCTCAATCACAGTTTACAACACACAACTCACTTGATTACACCACCGATTACACTTGTATATATTAACCTTTACAACACACAACCCATTTTATAAGGGGGAGAGGAGACATGGAGATAGCGTTGCATTTATTGAGCCAAGATTTGCAAGCTGCAAATCCTTGACTATGGAGGATTCGGTGTCGGGGAAAAAACCATTACGCTGGAGCATGCGTGATTCATTTGGAAGATACAATCTTTGACTTTTATTTCTTCACTTTTTTCTTCTCTTATCATTTATTGCAACCATATGTGTGACCCAAAAAATCACGCCCTCCAAACATGTGGGGGCAACCAAGTGTTGGCTGCTCTGGTGTTGCAACACTATGTCCTCACCCTAGTCTCTGGGTGACTGCACCCCCTTGCAGGAGTGCTCGCACCCCCTTGCTGGGGTGCTCGTGCAGTGATCATCTTTTTGATGGTTTTAGTGGATCTAGGAGACCCACTGAATCTGAGCATAGTTCCAATTTCTCTATAGTCACTGTCTTTGTCAACATGTTTACCGGGTTTTTGCTGCCTAGGATCTTCTCAAATGCTAACACCCCTTCATCTAGAAGGGTTTTGAAGAAGTGATAGCGGAGTCTGATGTGCTTGGTCTTTGAGTGGAATGCTGAATTCTTTGCCAAGTGTATGGCGCTCTGACTATCGTTATGCAAAACACTCTTCGCCTGCTTGAAACCCAAATCTGTCAACAAACCTTGTAGCCAAATCATCTCTTTGCTGGCTTCTGTCATGGCTACATACTCTGCCTCTATAGTGGATAGTGCAACGATCTTCTGTATCTGTGATACCCAACTAACGGCAGTAGCACGTAGTGTGAAGTCTGTATCTACATATCCTTGCAATGTCAGATCACTTTTGCCAAAACATAAGCATTTGTTAATTGTTCCTCAGAGATATCTTAATATACATTTGACCGCTTCCCAATGGATTTTTCTTGGATTCGACATGAATCTGCTGACGGTTCCCACTGCATGGCCGAGATCTGGTCTTGTGTAAACTATGGTGTACATCAAACTTCCTACAATTGAAGAGTATGGGATATTGTCCATTTCTTTCTTCTCTTCCTCTGACTCCGAAGATTGAGTCTTTGATAATTTGAAATGGCCGGCTAATGATGTGCTAACTGCCTTAGCATCACTTATGTTGGACCTTCTGAGAATCTGCCTAATGTACTCGGCTTGAGACAACTACAGGGTTCCCTCCTTTCTGTCTCTAGTGATACTCATCCTGAGCATCTGCTTTGATGGACCCAAATCTTTCATCTCAAATTTAGTGGACAATTGCTTTTTCAATTTTCTGATCTTGTCCATATCTGGTCCTGCAACTAGCATGTCATCAACATAAAGCAAAAGAATTATGTAACTTGATTTATACCTCTTGAAATAGCAACAATGATCAGTGTTGCACTTGCGGTAGTCATTCTTTTGCATCAAGCCGTTAAATTTCTTATACCACTGCCTTGGACCCTGTTTCAAACCATACAGACTTTTATTCAACCTGCAAACAAGTTTTTCTTTGCCTTTCTTTGCAAAACCTTCAGGTTGGTGCATGTACATCTCCTCCTCTAGATCACCATGTAGGAAAGAAATTTTTACATTTAACTACTTGAGGTGTAGATTCTTTGTTGCAACAATGCTCAAAACCGACCGAATGGTCGTGTGTTTCACAACCGGTGAGAATATTTCTGAGTAGTCAATGCCTTCTATCTGTTGGAAGTCTTTGATCACGACCATCATGCTCTTATTTTATGCGGTACACCCATTTGTTCTGAAGAGCACCTTTTCCCTTGGGTAACCTAGCTAGCTCCCAAGTCCTGTTGTCGGTGAGGGATTTCATCTTATCTTTAATGGCCAGTTCCTACTTGCTAGTCTCTTTCACCGGACATGCTTCATCATAGCACTCTGGTTCACCTGCATCAGTTAGTAACAAGTAATCCAAATATCTCCTATTCGGTATATAAGGTTGGGAAGACCTCAAAACCAGAGTTGGGGTCTGTGGTGCTTCAGTGCACCCCTCTGTGATAGATTCCTTTGTTTGGGAATTATCAATTTATCCGTTGTGCCATGTTGCTATCAGTGGTATCATCCAACTCTACAATATCGGGGTCATTTTGTGCGGGATTACTTGATGATGTTGCGCCTTTGTACATAACTTTTTCATTGAATACAACAACTCGACTTTTGATTATTTTTTTGTTTTGGTCATCCCAGATGTGCAAACTCATCTTCACCATATCCAATGAGTTTGCATTTTTGAGATTTTGGGTCTAGCTTGCCACTAGCCTGATCTCTAATATGCACATAAGCAACACAATCAAAAATTTTAAATGTGAAAGTTTTACCTCTTTTTCGCCCCATACCTCCTTTGATAACTGGAACTGCAATGGTACTAGTGGACTTTGATTGATTAGATAAGTAGTTGTGCTGACTGCTTCTGCCTAAAACTGCTTTGATAAACCTGCTTGTAATTGCATGCTTCTGGCTCTCTTAGTCAAGGTTCTGTTCATTGGTTCTGCTATGCCATTGTGCTGGGGTGTATCTTGCATGGTTCTTTCAAGTCTGATCCCATACTCGTAGCAAAACTTCTTGAATTCTTTGTCTTCATATTCACCACCATTGTTTGATCTTAACATTTTGATTTTCAAGCCTGTTTCATTTTCCACCATGACTTTCCATTCCATGAAAATACCATACACTTCAGATTTATGTCTCAAGAAATAAACCCATGCCTTCTTAAAATGGTCATCAATCAAGGTGGCAAAATAGGATTTCCCGCCAATGGATGAGATTGGGCTCCGCCCCCAAATTTCGGTGTGCACCAACTCCAATTTTTCTTTCTTTGGGGTTTTGCCGCTCGTCTGAAAGTTGACTTTTTTCTGTTTGCCGAGGATGTAGCTCTCGCATTGGTCAATATTAGATGACTGGAGACCTGGTATCTTTCCCTTTGAGTTCATGATTTTCAAGCCTTTTTCACTCATGTGACCGAGTCTCTGGTGCCATAGGTTTGAATCTTCTTTCACTGTAGCAATTGAAATTGACATGCAAGCATCTGCGATCATATAAAGAGTACCTGTTTTCTTACCTCGCATGTATGTCATTCTGCCTTTGGAAATTTTTCAACAGTCGCCACAGAAGGTTGTAGTGTAACCTTCACCTGCAAGCTATCTAATAAAGATTAAATTTTTCTCGAGATCTGGGATATATCTGACATCAGTCAAACTCCAAGTGTTACCTGTCAAATTTATTTTTGCATCTCATTTTTCTGCAATTTCACAAGGTTTGTCATCACCAAGATAAACATTGCTAAGGTTACCGGGTACCTGTCAAGCATTTCTTTATTGCCTGTTGCGTGAAATGAGACTCCAGAGTCTAATACCCAAGACTCTCCCTTCCTTTCCAAAAAGCATAGCAGTACATCTCCTTCTCCTGAAGAAGAGGTGACATTTGCTTTAGTTTTATTTTCTGGCTCCTTCTGGGACCAGCATTGATTTTTGTAGTGTCGAGTCTTGCCACAATTCCAACATTCGATTTGCTTTTTGCTCTGAGAGTTGTTGGATTTTTCCTTGAGCTCTTGATTTGGATTGTCTGCTTCTTGATCTTCCACAGTTGTGAGGAAAATTTCTATTTTGGTTTCTGCCCTTTGTCTATTTCTCACCTTGTGTGACCAAGGTGCGCCCTTGGGAGTTAATGATTGGCTTTCTCAGGGTGTCAATATCTTGTAGTGAAGCCATCACTTCTTCTAATCTCAAGGTTTCCTTCCTAACAAGCAACATTGTGACAAAACTATCATAAGAAGGTGGTAGAGATGGTAGGAGAAGAAGCGCTTTATCTCATTCTTCAACTTTTACACTAAGACTCATTAACTGAGTCATGATCTTGTTGTAGTCATTTATGTGATAAAAAAATTATGTGATAAAAAATATTGACCCATTCCTCCATTCTTAGCTGATAGAGTTTTTTCTTCAGAAATAGTTTATTTGTCAGTGATTTTGACATGTATCTGTTCTAGTTTCTTCCATCGCTCAACAGGTGATGGTTCATCTAATATAGAATATTTAACTTCATTTGACAAGCATAAATGAATGGTAATAACCATTTTCATTTCAAATTCTGTCCAAGCACCATCTTTGATATTAGCTGGCTTCTTTCTGATTAGTGGCTTGATCAAGTCACGCTGAATCAAGATATCCTTGACTGTGCTTTTTCCTAAACTGAAATTGTTTTGGCCATTAAATTTCTCCACGCCAAACTTGGATAAATTATTATCCATTATAAAACAGCAACTTGGAAACTGATTTTGGAAAAATCGATCGCACTAGTGCATCTGGAACGGCCAAAATAGCTAGGAATGGGTCTGACCCGGTCAAAATCAGGTCATAAATGGGTTAACTCGGCCCAAAATCTGTTCTAGAACGAGTCAACTCAGTAACTGAATATTACTCAACTGATGGAATATTCTCCGGCTGTTATGACGCCGTTAATGCTGACGTGGTATTGATGATGTGGCAGAGTATGTAGCTGTGACATAAGCCAGCAAAGAGATGATTTGGCTACAGGGTTTGTTGATAGAGTTGGGTTTGAAGTAGGTGAAGAGTGTTTTGCATAGTGATAGTCAGAGCACTATACACTTGGCAAAGAATTCGGAATTCCACTCAAAGACCAAGCACATCGGACTCCGCTATTGCTTCTTCATAACTCTTCTAGATGAAGGGGTTAATGTTGACGTGGTATTGATGATGTGGCAGAGTATGTAGCCGTGACATAAGCCAGCAAAGAGATGATTTGGCTACAGGGTTTGTTGATAGAGTTGGGTTTGAAGCAAGTGAAGAGTGTTTTGCATAGTGACAGTCAGAGCACTATACACTTGGCAAAGAATTCGGAATTACACTCAAAGACCAAGCACATCAGACTCCGCTATCGCTTCCTCATAACTTTTCTAGATGAAGGGGTGTTAGCAGTTAAGAAGATCCTTGGCAGCAAAAACCCGACAGACATGTTGACAAAGCAGGGACTACAGAGAAATTAGAGTTATGCTCAGATTTAGTGGGTTTCTTAGATCCACTGAAACCATCTAGAAGATGATCACTGCACGAGCACCCCAGCAAGGGGGTGCGGGCAATCCCGCAAGGGGGTGTGGTCGCCCAGAGACTAGGGCGAGGACACAATGTTGTAGCACTAGAGTAGCTGACAATTGGTTGTCCTCACATGTTTGGAGGGGATGATTTTTTGGGACACACATGTGGTTGCAATAAATGATAAGAGAAGAAAAACGTGAAGAAATAAAAGTCAAAGATATCTCCATGTTTCCTCGCCTCGCTTATAAAATGGGTTGTGTGTTGTAGAGGTTAATATATACTAGTGTAATCGGTGGTGTAAGCAAGTGAGCTGTGTGTTGTAAACTGTGATTGAGAGGCAAAAAGGTTGAGCTGAGAGTTGAGTTTGAGTGTGTTACTCCTCCTCCATTGTATTTCATATAGTGAAACTCCCTCTTCCATGGACGTAGGCCGAGTTTGGCTGAACCACGTAACTCTTGTGTTCCTTGTGATTGCTTGCTTGTATTTGTGTTTTGGACCATCATCATTCCCTAACAACTAGCATCAGAGTCGACGGTTCGTAACTCTAGGTGAGCGACATTGTAAAAAAAGTTGAGACATGAAGCTAATTCTCCTGACGGCTAATAGTTGGAGGACCAAGTATGTGGCCGAGACCAATAAGGATCATCTAGGCTTGGAAGATGGATTCGAATAGGGTCAAGACGTGGGAAGAAGGATTGGATCGGAAGCACGTGGAATGCAATTTGAGGCACTTAAGGCATAGTGGTAAGGCCCACTTGAGCAATTGTTGGAGAATTGGGTTAACTCCCATAAGGGAGATGATTTCTTTTCAAGGGGGAGCAGTTGGAACTCACAAGTGAGGGGGAGATTGTTGAAAATTCCACTTATGAGTTTGTCCCACATTGGAAAAATTGAGTGGATGATGGGTGGTTATATACATGGTTGGACTCAAAACCCAATAGTTTTAAGTTTTTGGGTCAAGTTGGTGTTCACTCATATGTATCAAGCCCACCCATGGACTCATCTGGTGCTAACAGATGAGGATGAGGAGGAAACTCTGAGAATGGGTATAATACGGTTAACACATTGAAGAGGTAGGCGAAAGAATTGAAAGTTACTTAAGGTAAAGTGTTAGTGTTTGTGGAATTGCTAATCAATGGGTAGAGCACTCGTTCAATGGTGGATATCACAAGATTCCCAACTATCCATGACTTTGTCTCACCAGAGGAAGCGATAGACTCAACTTAAGCTTGGAGAAGGATTCAAGAGGTATGAAAGCTATTAACTCTATAGCTCAGCCTACTCGAGTAGTAACCAAGCGATTGTGATGCATGAATAGTAGGTTGGGCATGCACTTTTCACAACCTTGTCGATGTATATTTTCAAGTGATACTTGGAAAGAAATTTTTTTAAGGAGACTAAAAGGTAGTATCAATGCTATTTGTTGGTTTGCCTTGTTTGAGGGGAGATCACACTTGTATGGTGCAATCCATTGTGAAGGAAGAGGACGATGAGGAGTTCCTTTTAGCCATGTTTCTCAAGAAGGGATTGAGAATGAGTGAGTAGACATATCTTGCTCTTTAGTGGTGGACAAAGTAGGGTAAGAGCATGTTTCTACTTCCATTGAAGATGTGTTGGAGGAGTACTGAGTTGTCATGCTAGATAAGTTACAACACAACTTACCTCCTTGACAAGGTGTAGAGCATGAGATTGAGTCATTACCAGAGGTAAAGCCTCCTTTTAAGGGCCATAGATGGTACCTCCAGAGTCAATAGAATTGAGGAAACAAATTGATGAGTTATTGGAAGTGGTTTATATACGTCCTTCTAAAGCACTGTTTTTGGAGCACTAATATTGTTTCAGAGGAAACATAATGGGAGCATGCGGATGTGTGGATTACCATGCACTAAACAAAGTAATTGTGCGCAATAAGTATTATTCCACTGATTAGATCATGCCAAGTACTTCACCAAACTAAACTTGCAATCAAACTACTATTAGATGAGGATAACATATGGTGATGAGTTGAAGATTACTTGTGTGACATGGTATATGGGACATATGAACTCTTGGTGATGCCTTCCAGGTTGACAAATGTTGCCAAAAATTTTTTGCATGTTAAGGAATCAGGTGTTTCATGATTATCTTGACTAGTTTGTTATGATATACCTGGATGAGTTTGTTGCTTATAGTTCTACTTTGGAGGAGCATGAGGAGGCATCTATGAAAGGAGTTCGATAGGATAAAGGAGAATTATCTTTATGTGAAGATAGAGAAGTGCTCTTTCACTTAAAAAAAACATTAAATTCCTTGTCATGCATTTAAATAAGGTCATATCTAGATGGCTATGGAGTAAGTGAGAGCTATTCAAGATTGGTACTA
The DNA here is from genome assembly GCF_029873635.1 of Malania oleifera. Classification (NCBI taxonomy): domain Eukaryota; kingdom Viridiplantae; phylum Streptophyta; class Magnoliopsida; order Santalales; family Ximeniaceae; genus Malania; species Malania oleifera. The sequence continues at coordinate 38,453,919 of NC_080427.1, read as the reverse complement.
TCAAGGGTACTTGAGGAGGATTCCCATGTTGATTGAACTAATGGAGAAAGGTCATGGGTGGAACTGAATAAAGGAGTTCCCAGGAGCCTTTAATAATTTGAAGGAAGCTATGATGCAGGATCTAGGAATTTGCTATTCTGGACATCATGAAACCCTTCGAGGTACAAACAAATGCACCAAACTATGCCCTTGGTGGGGACTTGTTAAAGGATGGATATCCTATTGTGTACGAGAATCATAAGCTTAATGAAGCTAAACAGAAGTGCACAACTCATGAGAAGTAGATGCTAGTAGTGATCTATTGTCTATGTATATGGCGGCACTATCTACTTAGCTCTAAGTTCGTGGTGAAAATAGGCAACTCAGCTGCCAATCATTTCTTTATAGTTTACATAGCTGAAGTCATCTCCTAAACATGTCCATTGGCAAGAAATCTTGGTGAAGTTCGATTTCTCTTTCGAGAATAAGGCGGGGTGGATGAGTGGATGTATTAAGTAGGAAGGTTGAACTTGCGACCTTACAACTAGTAATACACTTGATGTTAAGTAAGGTTACCATGACAATGTGGGAGCGCATTAAAGAGAACCTTATTAAAGATCTAACACCTAAAACCTTATGAAGTTGGTGGAAGAAGGCGAAGCGCGCTATTTCTAGATAAAGGATGCCTCATTGTTGACACATGATAACTAATTGTTTGTGCCATGAGCTAGAGACTTGAGAAAGACACTGATGAGAGATTGTCATGAAACTAAGTGGGTTGGTTATGCAAGATGGCATCAAATTTTGGCATTGTTGAAGTAGAGATATTACTTGCCACACAAGCATGATGAGGTGGTTAAGTATACTTGGACATAGGGCTGCAAACGAACCAAGCTGCTCATGTGCGCCTTTGGGGGCCTGACTCGGTAAGGGCTCGTTTGGGATTGTTTATTATCTCAATTGGCGTGTCTCAAGCCCAATTTTTAGGCTTGATTTGTAAACGAGCCGAGTGTGAGCACAATCAGACTCGTCTTGTTTCGACCCGTGAGCAACTCGATATCTAGCTCAAATGGAGTCGTTTATTAGGCTTGCTAAGGAACTCAATAATAAGCTCATTAATAGGCTCGTTAAGTTGGTTTAATCCCAAGAGTCCAATACTAGCTCAATCGCCCAAGGAGAGACGCAAATTTTGGGCCAAACAAAATAGGAGAATGAAACTATTATTATTAGTTTATTTATAAAATTTCAGCTCGAGCTCGAGCTCGAACACAAGCCTACAAATGAGCCAAGCCTGAGCCAATATTTTTAATCTCGAGCTGAGCTCGAGTTCAACTTTCTAGCTTGAACCAAGCTGAGCCCAAGCTTGAGCCGAGCTCTGACTCTACCAAGTTGAGCTTGAGCATGTTGGAGCTTGGCTTGCCTCGGCTTGTCTGCAGCCCTACTTGGACATGTCTCACTTGCTAGCAAGGCAAGGTAACGCGGAATAAGATTGTGGGGTTGTGAGTCTCTTCAAGTATCAACGAGATTGTGAGAGAGTCTCTCACTTGACTTCAACAACCTCCCCAGGCTTGGGGACGCTTGGTCTATACTCATGGTTATTGACAGGTTTTTGAAGTATAATATGTTTGTACCTAAGCAGAAGTATTGTTCAGTACAGGAAACAACACAATTGTGCTTCAAGAACAAAATGAAGTATTAGGGTTTTCCCCCAAGACATTGTAAGTGAGTGAGACATAAGATTTATAGGAAACTTTTGGATAGGAATTTTTCATAACTTGACGTCTCTTCGAGCTACCACCCATAGACAAGTGGACTAACAAAGAGATTTAATAGGCTACTAGAGCACTATTTTGTCATTGCCAATCAAAAGAATTGGGCACAACTACTCTACATGGCTTAATTTTGTTTCAATGCCTAAAAGAGCTCAACCCTTAATAAGTCCTTTTGAGCTTATAACATGTTGGCAGCCACTATTATCCCATTTAGTGGATGAGTAGTATAGAAGAAAGAGTCCATGAGTGTACATATACACTAAAGAATGGAGTCAAAACAAAAGGAGAAGACTATTGCACTTCTACAAGATCACCTGTACTTACTTGGAGAAAACTTCCAAGTGGATGGCGAAGTGGGCGGATCAAAGGGGAAGAATGTTGCGGTCCGATATAGGTGAGTTGATGCATGTTAAGCTCCATCCATAATAGATCAAGTGACTATAAAGTCAAGGTAGGAGAGTACTTTGAAAATGAGAAGGACTAGTCCCATCCTAGCCAAAGTTGGGAAGGCCTTTTACGAGCTTGATCCTTTAGCTTGGATGAAGGCCTATCCTGTATTTCACGCAATTGCCTTATCCATTCGTCAATGATACTCAAGATCCAACTAGAAATTAGATGATCAGAGCACCACTTAAGAAATTGCCATATGGCCGATGAGAATTTGAAGATATCCTTGCAGATAGAGAGTTCACATCATCAAGGAAGAAGTGACATGAGTTCTTAGTGAGTTGAAGGGCCTCAGAGATGAAGAAAATAGCTTGATGTTGGTATAAGACATGGAACCATTCATTGACAAATTTGAAGAGTACTTTGCATCAAAGACTATGAGGATGTTGACCCCCTAAGTGGGGGAAATGTCACAAGCCAAGCTTAGGGCATTATGCTAGCCTATGACAGCTTATCTTGTGTACATGGGATAGGTAACCATCATGTAAATACTGGAGTAGGTTCTATTTTTTGAGTGTGATAATGCCTTAGTGGATATAGTGAGTACGACTCCTCGATCACTTCGATGTTTCTTAGTGACAACATGAGAATAACATAGAAAGCTCTTTAGGGGAGTATGAGTTCTCATCAATCATTGTAAAACTCACTCGTTATTGTAAATGTGTTTGGCCCACTTGCCTTTCTCACTAAACACGTGTTGCCTAATGAGGTCTGATTAATGAATTGCACTACTTTGTAGTTTAGCATGCAACTTACATTTTCTTTCATGTTTGCTTAGTGCCTATGCTTGTGTATTCGACGGTTGTGAATTTGTTCATGTGGTGAAACTGTGGTATATTGTTGTAAACGAGCGTGACTTGTTTGTGTTGATTTAATTAATTGACCAAATAAGCATAAATTTTAAGCTAGTTTAATAGAAGCAGAACTTGGGTATGCTAAAGCTCAACTTGGTTAGGTTTATAAATAAAGCTTGTGAAAATAACACAAACAAGCTTGTTTAGGGCTTGGATATATGTTTTTGTAGGACTTGTTTATAAAGATATAATCTTTCATTTGTATGATGCAATTTTTGAATACTATTGACTAGATTCGGAGAAATAACAGTCCATATATTAAAATACATTTATTCTAGTATCCTTAAAATAGTATTGGTAGATTTCTTTTTCCTGTGTGAATTCTTGACATTTTTGTATTTGATACAATATATATATATATATATATATATATATTCACTTGTTTGATTTGTCAATTTAGCTTATTTCCAAAAAATGAACTATACAACAAATCAATGTTGAGTGCTCAAGATTGGTTAAACTCAGTGATTTAAAAGGCGTAATTGAGGAGGTGCGCCTTGAGGCAATTTGGGCCTAAAACGCCGTAAAGCGTAAGTGGAAATGTGTAATTCCACAAAAGCATACGCCTCAGGTGAGAAGGTGTACGCATTAGGTGTAAAGGCTCTCCTTTTTACGCCTCAAATGTCAAGGCGTACACCTTTTGGGATTCTTGGTTTAAAACATAAATTGAAAAAGCCAGAACCTAGAATGCACCTAAAACCCTATCCTCCCCTCTCTCCCACAAAGCTTCTTCTCTTCTACTCTTTTCTCGAAGCCTCCAGTCTTCTCCTCTCTCGACGAAGCTTTTGCTCTCTCGGCGAAGCTTCTTCTCCCTCTCCGACGATTCAACGACTGCCTCTAACGAATTGTCCAAGCTTCTCGCCCATCTTTGACGACTCGACGATTGCTTCTGACGATTCCTTTAAGCTTCTCGTCTCTGTCCGACGGGTTGAGGGTCCCTTCCAAGCTTTGATCTGAGGTTTTTGTTTCAGATTTCAATTTTCATTTTTCAGTTTTAAGTTCTTGCTGCACCTGCTGATTATTCCTGATCAATAAACACAAACATGTCTGAAGTTGATTCCAAGGGGCTGAAAAAAGATTTTGTTTGGAAATACGTAAAAGAAGTTGATGGAGAAAAATATTTTAGATGCAAATTTTTCGATCAATGTTGCAGTGGGACTATCACAAGATTTAAACATCATTTGGCAGGTACAAGGAAGGGAATGAAACCTTGCCCAAAAACCCCTCAAAACGTGAGAGATGAGTGCAAGATTGCTCTTGAGCAGTAGAGATTGGGCTGGGTCCAAGAGGAGGGACTCAGAGTGCTATGTCTTCATTAGTTGGAGATATTGAGCAGCAGAATAGTGGGACTGGCCATAATCCTGCTAGAGGTCTAATAGATAAGTTTTCATTTTCACAGACCAAACAATCCACTCTAATTTCAAAATGGAAGAAGGAAGACAGAAATGAAGTGTTTAGGAAAGTTGGTCGTTGTGTGTTCAACAATGCTTTACCATTTAATTTGATGGATGACGTATATTGGCATGTTATGGTGGATGGTATTTCTAATTATGAGCCAGGTTTCAAGCCTCCATCTATGCATGTGATGAGGACGTGGATCCTTAAAGATGAAGTGAAAGACATCGATGGCATGTTGAAAGACCACTAAAAAGCTTAGAAGGAATGTAGATGTTCTATCATGGTTATGGTGGATGGTATTTCTAATTATGAGCCAGGTTTAAATCTTGTGACTGTCCCACTGCAACGTTGATCGCAAAATTTGCATCTAAAATATTTTTCTCCATCACTTTTTTTTTATGTATTTCCAAACAAAATATTTTTTCAGCCCCTTGGAATCAACTTCAAACATGTTTGTGTTTATTGATTAGAAACAATCAGTAGGTGCAGCAAGAACTTAAAACTGACAAATGAAAATTGAAATATGAAACAAAAACCTCAGTTGAAAGCTTGGAAAAGACCCTTAACCCGTCGGACAGAGACGAGAAGTTTAAAGGAATTGTCAGAAACAATCGTGGAGTCCTCGAAGATGGACAAGAAGTTTGGACAAATCGTTGTAGGCAGTCGTTGAGTCGTTAGAGAGGGAGAAGAAGCTTCTCTGAGAGAGGAATAGTCGAGAGAGCAGAAGCTTCTTCGAGAGAGGAGAAGAATGGAGGCTTCATCGAGAGATTTGAAGCTTCGTCGAGAGGAATTATAGACTGGAGACATCAAAGAGAGAGAAGAAGCTTCGTGGCAGAGAGGGAGGATAGGGTCTTAGGTGCGTTCTGAGTTCTGGCTTTTTAAATTTATGCTTTAAATCAAGAATCCCAAAAGGCGTACGCCTTGACATTTGAGGCATAAAAAGGCGAGCCTTTACACCTGGTGCGTACGCCTTTTCACCTCAGGCGTACGCTTTTGTGTAATTACGCATTTCCAATTATGCCTTAGGGCGTTTTATGCCCAAATCGTCTTAGGGCATTTTAGGCGTGCCTCAATTATGCCTTTTAAATCACTGGTTTCTATAATGAAATGAAAAATAAGTCATTTTTTAATTAAAAATCCCTAATATATAATTGTTTAATGTATTATTATTTTTATTTTATAACAGTGATTTTTATTAGTTTAATATTACTTTTTATTGTTATTATTATTTTTTATTTTTATGCTAATTATTATGCTTAAAATAATAATTTTTGTTTTGCCTTTTTATTGTTATTGTTTTTTTTTGTTGTTATTATTTTACAATAATAATTATTATTGCCATTGTTATTATTATTAGTTGTTATTATTATTTTTTATTATTTTTGTAATAATTATTGTTCTTAAAATTGTAATAACTTTTATTTTTGCACTTATTATTATTATTTTCCACGCTGTTATTACTATTTTATACTAATAAACACTATTATTAGTTTTCATTATTTTTATTGTAATTGTTATTTTTTTATAACAATAATAAAAATTACTATTATTATTGTTGTTGTTTTTGTCATTATTGTTGTTGTTTTTTTTATCATTATTTTTTTAATTTTATAATAGTGATATTATTAGTGTAATTATTATTTTTTATTGTTGTTATTACTATTTTTTATTTCTTTTTATATCCTTAAAATAATAATAATTATTTTTTTTCCTTTTTTATTATTATTTTTATTCTTGTTATTATGTTACAATAATAAATATTATTTTTATCATAGGTATTGTGAATTTTATTAAAATTTGTAATAATTACTATCCTTAAAATAATAATTATTATTATTTTGGCCTTTTATTATTTATGATGTTCTTCTTGTTATTATTGCTTTAATTATTATTTTAATCGTAATAAAAAATATTATTATTAGTTGTTATTATTGTTGTAATTATTATTAGTTGTCATTGTTTTTGTTATAGTAATAACATTTAGTATGATTATTATTTATTTATTTTTGTTTGATTATATATTTTTTTATTCCCATAATAGTGATTATTATTTTTATAATTATTATTTTTATAATAATTATGATCCTTAAAATAATAATTTTTCTTTATAAATTATTATTGCCCTTATTGTTATTATTATTTTACATTAATAAATATTATTTTTATTGTAATTATTAATTTTTATTATTATTTTGGTCTTTTTTATTATTAATATTTCTTCTTGTTTTATTATTTTATAGTAATAAATGTTATTTATTTTATTGTAATTATCATTAAGTGTTATTATTTTTATTATGATAGTAATAATAATTAGTATTATTAGCTTTTATTGTAGTTTTTTGAATTCTTTTTATCATAAAATGAGTCTGATTACATTGAATGAAAATTGATTATAGCCTATTTGGACTGGAATTGTGATTCCCCCATTCGCAGGAATCCTATTTAGGTTCGGAATATGATTCCATTCTTAATTCCGCAAACCAAATGCAAGAACATGATTCTATTCTTTAGATTTGATTCCATTTCAAGTCTGATTTCGCAAACCAAACCCCCCGGGGGGGTGCTAGAGTTCTCAACCCTAACACATGGTTTTAGTGTATGATAATTGACGAGGTATAGTTGGTTAACCTAGATGCGACTGTGTGGTTGTGATGGGGATGGTCTCAGTGTGCCTCAGTGTGACATTGTGGTTGGTCCGGATAGTTCTAATTGTTCTTAAATCTAAGATGTATGATCAGTAGATCCTTGGTGATTACTCGTATGTGATCAAGAATATCTTGGAGAATGATTCTTGGCGGTACACCAGGTGTGTGTCCTACCTCCCCTTGTATCTTGATGGGTACTAAGTGAACAACCTTGAGGAGCGCTTAGGGATGGGCTCTTGACTTCCTTGAAGGGTGTCTTGGGCTTCCGTGTGAGATTGGGAGCCCCCATGGATGATCCGTTTGGGAATGGGGTCTCTCTAGCATGGAAATTTGGGCATACATCCTTCGTAGCTGTTGGCTATAAAGTTGGGTGGTATCATGTAAGACCCCAGTTGTACTGAGGGGATGAGAGTTACCCGTAGTACTGGTGGAATGTGAGTTGGTTCCCTTACTATTCAAATTTGGGTTCATTAGTGACCTTAATTGTTTTAAGGGCTGTTAGGCTGTGAGATTTGATCACTGGGTTAGGCATTTGAGTGTTTCTTTAGATAATGATGAGAACGGCTGGGCTGGATTTGGAGTAGTCTTGTGGCTGCACGGGTGTGACTCCTTAACACTTTAGGAGGATTTTGGCAAGGGTGATTCCTTTTGGCCATTGAAAACTCCACGTCCATGACACTTAGCTTAAAATTCGTTAGCAGACTTAGGATGGACCTTGTGAATCCTTTTGCTTGTTAAACTATATGAGATATTTGAATGAGGCCTAAGCTTCTGATTCATCACTACATTTATGGGCTTTCCCTCTCTTTCTTTCTCTCTCTGGGAAACCATAAAAAAAATTCTGGTTTGAACCCAGGTACCAGAGGTGGATACTGCCGTCAGGTCTTTAACAGTAATGTGGGATGGGAGCTTGGTGGTTGCTGCTAATAATCATGGAACATGTTATGTTTGGCGTCTGTTGCGAGGGAATCAGGTAATATCCTTTTGTGTTCCACGATTCTATTATTTGGCTTTAGGATTTGTATGACACTCAACTCATTGATTTCTGACTTGAGTAATTTGTTGCAGACTATGACCAACTTTGAACCACTCCATAAGCTACAAGCACATAATGGGTACATCCTCAAGTGTCTTCTTTCGCCTGAGCTGTGTGAACCCCACAGGTTTGTTCATCCAAGTTATTATCCTAATTTTTAAAAATAATTTCCCGCACTCTTATTGCCCAGAACCATACTTCTGTTTAATTTCTATTCCTGCCTACTATCTTGATGTTGTGAGATGTTAGTATAATTTATGTTGGAGTTTTTTCTTTTTAGATACCTAGCCACCGCGTCTTCTGATCATACTGTGAAGATATGGAATGTTGATGGTTTCACCTTAGAGAAAACTTTAGTTGGTATTGAACAAAACCACAACCCTGTGTAATACTCATTTTATTTGTTTATTAGTACTACATAGACTTGACGTTCCTTGTTAACCTAATTGTAGCATATTGTGACTTGTCTATCCCAGGACATCAACGCTGGGTGTGGGATTGCGTCTTCTCTGTTGATGGTGCCTATCTTATTACAGGTACTTGACTGTCAATGTGTGGAGAAATGTTTATACTGTTGATATATATTTGAAAAAAAAGATTATTAACTGGCCTGCATTGGAAGCTTCACAACAACTTTTAATAATGTTTATATTTTTTAAAAAAACGGACTTAGTGCAAGATGCATTGGAAGCTTTACCTAAAATTTGAAATAATTAAATAATTCATAGCCTTAATTTTGGTGTTCAAGGCATTCATCGTTACTTACATATATTAGTGATCTACATTTTGCAGAAATCTTGAGGGATACTCTTCGAGTTCATGTATTTGAAACCTCAGAAGACTGCTTTTGCTAGTTGCGAAATATGATATTTAAATGGGGTTTTTAGGCTCCAATGTAACTCCTAAAATTTAGAATATCTTTACCCTTAGGACCCCATAAACTTCAAGGAAAAAAATGCAATGGTAACCTTACAGTATGTTACTTAAAACCAAAGTTTATAGCTATCCTCTAATTCAGGAGTATGACCTATGAATAATGCCTCACCCAATCCCCACACTGGAAAAAGGTAAACATAAAAACAAAAAAAAAATAAAATAAAGGGAAAAAAGAAAAGAAAAGGCAGAATCAAAACATCACCACAAAAAAAAAAAAAAAGCTCTAAAAATCCTAGTTCTGCATTGTACCCTTGGCTAGAGTTTTATATGGGTGAACATTTTCCCTTTTGATGAGAGAATATTTTCCATCAATTGAATTTCTTGATAATCCAATCATATGAATGAAGGAAACCATTCTCTGAAAAACATTTTCCAGTTTCATAAATGGAGACTTAAGATCATTATTTTATCATAGATTTGAGCATTGAAGTTAAAACAAATGAGGTATCATCTTTTGGCTTTGTGGCTCAGATATAAGATGATTCTTAACTTCTATACATGGCTTAATTTTTGTTTCCTCAAGTCTCTTGTCCTTGCGTATCTTTGTAGCCTCCTCTGATACAACTGCAAGACTATGGACTATGTCAACTGGTGAAGATATCAGGGTGTATCAAGGGCATCACAAAGCAACTGTTTGCTGTGCACTCCATGATGGTGCTGAACCTTCTCCTTGCTGAACCGTACATTTTATTTCTCCTTTTTCTGCGATTTCACTTGTACAAATGAAGAAAGTATGCACATTGTTGGATGACCTATCTTGTGGAAAAGGAACAAAAATTGTATATTGTATGGCTCTGAATTGTGTTCTAACCTTTGGGCGTTCATGGAAGGAAGCATTCTGGTGTTTTAAGCCAAAATGCAGATTGTTGTCATTGATTTCTGCAGCATTATGAGACATGTTCTCCCTCTACATCAGTTATGGATGCCCATTACAATAGTAGGTGAAAATTAAATTTCAGCTCATGAAGAAAATTTTGTACTCAAAAAACAGTTGACACCATTGCAAATGTTAGAAATTACCACAAATATCCCTAAATCCATTTTAAGTTCATGTCAATTTGAGGTATTGTAAAATTTGGCTCGGGCTTCTTGTTCTGTTTTACTTTTTGAGATTGTTATGCTATAGGCCAAAAAATCTCTTTTAAAATAACCTAACGTTACTTAACATACATTATTATCCTAATGCTAAAATATGGAGAGTAGAAGTTCAAAGGGTGGTTAAGAGAAGAAAAAATTGGTATAAAATATGGTAAAATTGTAAAAACATAGAAAATCTTGAAAAGCAAAAAACAATTAAGTGAAACTAAACATAGTTTATAATACTTTATATAATAGACTAGATATAAAAAGAGGAAATATATTTTAAAAACTTGTTTAGAGTTAGATAAAAAAATATTAAGATTCAGGTAATATAAAATGTATAAAAGATGAGAATGCATTAATTAGAGAAGAAGACATAAAAGAGAAGTGGCAAGGTACTTTAATAAATTGTTTAATGAAAATTAAGATGTGAAATTAATTTTTGAAGTGATAAATGAGAAGACAACAAACTGGATATTTATTCACAAAATTGAGTTCTTGAAGTTAAGGTGACTCTTAAAAATGATAATAAGTGATAAATCTATATGATCAAATAACATATCAATTGAAGTTTGGAAATGTTTTTGGGGGAATAAAGGAAGTATATGGTTAATTAATCTATTCAATGTTATTTTAAAAAGTAAGAAAATGTTGAAGAAAATGTTCAAAATTGTAATAATTGTCGTAGAATTAAGATTATGAGTTATACGATGAAATTATGGGAAAGGGTAATTGAATAAGAACTTGACAAAAACTAGGGTTTCAAAGAATCAATTTGGTTTTATATTTGGGAGAGCGATAATAGAAGCTAATTATCTTTCAAGAAGAATAATGAAAAATTTTAGAGAAAAGAAAAAAAGACTTACATGTGTTTTTTATTGATTTAGAGAGAATATAATAGATACTTGGAGAAGTTCTTTAGTGGATTTTTTTTTTTTAATTTAAAAAAAGGGGATATGTAATAGAGATACTAAGTTCATTAAGGATATGTATGATAAAGTAGTGATTAACATTAAGACTGTAGGAGAGAAATCTAAAGATTTTCCATTTACAATATATGTTCGAGGTTTTACTTTGAGTACTTATCTTTTTTACTTAGTGATTGATGAACTCATTATGAATATCCAAAACAAGATCCTTTAGTATATGTTGTTCGCAGATGATATTGTCTTAATTGATAAAAGTATAAGTGAGGTGGAATCTAAGTTAGAACTTTGGAAAACCATTTTAAAGTCTAAAGGTTATATGATAAGTATGAATAAAACAAAAAATATGAGATGTAATTTCAATAACGTAAGGAGGAGCAATGAAGAGAAGATTAAGCTTGATGATCATGAAATTAATAGCAATTATATAAATTTTGATATCTTGGATCTATTATGCAAGTGGAAGGGGAAATTAAAGAGGATGTAATACATAAAGTTAAAACCAAGTTGACTAAAATAGAAAAGTGTGTCAAGTGTTTTGTGTGATCATAGGAATTCTGAATGTGAGTGTCATATTATGAGAGTGCTCAAATGTTGGCATAAGAATCATGCAAGTGGTCAACTTATGTTCGATAAAGATATCTTAGGAAAAAGCATGGAAGTGAGCCTATGACATTTGCATTCAACTTAGACTGATTGACCAAGAGTGGATTTGGCCACCATATATCCTTGCAAAAAAAATTTATCATCTTGCAAATGTTTGTCCTAGATTTTAGTATGTCATTACATCCTATATTCTTATGCAAGTCTCTCATGGTATTATAAATAAGAGGCGTAAGGTAATATCGCTATCTTCTCACGAGTCCAGAAAATACTAATTTTAGTTTAATTCCAATTTTCATATCCATTGCTTTCTTGCAATTTAATTACTCAGAATTTACTCATCCTTTAGTTTAGTTTAGTTGCACTTGATGTATCATAATTATATTTTTCTTTGCCTACCTATAGGAAGAAACTCTATCAACACACTCGTGATTACTACCAAGAGGTGACCCCTCAAAGAGGCTGGGGTACACCTAGTGAACACCATGCACCGAACCAATAACTGCATAGTCGGAACCCACCACCCTTACTAAGCAAAAACTGACCCTTTAAATAATCACAACTGCCTAGAACCACACAGGCTCCACGAGTGTCCTCAAACCAAAATCTACATCACCTGGCTTTGACCTCTCGTCTCCATTGTTGTTCCGTGCATAGGAGAATTTCTCCTGAAAAACAAAAAGGTAGAAGGGTGGACGTGAAGTTTGGTCATTTAGTTTGGGCAGTGTTGGGCCATTACTGCTATAAACAACCCCACAATCACAATTTATATAATTATAATTTCTCTCAAATCTAATTTACACAATTCTAAATCTTAAGTTTAAAATCTATACTTTCAAAGACAATCTTACATCATGTTCTTTCAAAGTTCGGCACAAAAGCTTTTAGGCATGCATGTTTCATCAGTAGTGAGGAGTCATACATGTAACATGGAACTCCATACACCACCCAAGGCCCCAAGGCAAGTGTAACAATCCGAATCAAAGGAATGAACTAAATGCCTGAGCTTAAATGTCACATACCTTAACCAATTAGGATTCCATGTCCTACAAAGAAGGTATTTTCATGGATTTCAATTGATAGAGAAGGTTTATTTATTTCTAACTTATTTGATGGCTAATTACTTGTTGCTTGATAATAGAATTATATTCAGTTAAATGTTTTATTCACTCATTTTTTTGGTATTAGAATCCTTTTTTACCCAAATTTAATATTCTTGTATGTAATTGGATTTGCTGGTGTGGCTTTTCCAGGCAATGCCTGCAGCCATGCACAACACAGTAGAGCTATATATTTATATACATCGCTATAATTTACAAAACAAAAATATATAAAAACTGCAGTTCTGTAGCACATTGCTGGCCTTTCTTTGGCTGGAAAAATAATAAAATTTTTCTATATAAAATTTTCAACAAAATTTTGCTTCCTTGTATACGAACTATAAGATATTTTCTCATATAATTTCTTCACAATGTTGGGAGCAACATTTCCTTTGCCAGTACTTGGTACAAACATCACTCTTAAACAAAATAAAAAAAGAGCAGCAAAGCATGCCGTACACAAGATGGTACAAAAATCTCTAGCAAACGCTCTTCTTTTCTCCCTGCATCAAACATCAATTTTCTGCATCAGGTCAAAACAGCCAGTACCCATTTTCACAGGCAAGCCAAGGCAGATTCTAGCAGATGGGGACTCCAGCTTGTCGGTCAGCCCATAACATGCAGCTTGGACAATGAATTTAGCAGCAGTTTCAAAAGAAATTTTACTGAAGGGAGAAACTGATTCTGCTATAGCCCCACCTCTGCTCATTGGTCGAAACCCACCCGACTGAGTCATGTGGTCGGCAATAAGGGTCAAGTGCCGGACGTTGACAGAAACACCATATGAGTTGAAAACATTTTGCACCTCCTTTATGATGGTATTTCTGGCGGCTTCAACTCCATACGTATTTAGCATATCATGGATATTGTTAGAGTAGATACACCTAACATCGAGCTCATCCTGCATTTGCCAAAATGAAATGAAATCCACTCCAGCAGTCTTCAGCCCCCACTTATTTTCTTGTTGTTTAGAACCTTTATTATCATCTTCCTTGTAGGTAAGTACTTGATCTTTGCGACACTCAATTAAGTCACACCTATCAATGTTCCCACAGTTCTTGATGTAGACCTTTTTGGCTGCTTTTTGAGCAATCTGCAGTTCTCGAAGCTCAAAACATAAGTAATCACATGTACATGCAGTAATCACAAGTGTAAACAACGCATCAAACTATCAGGCAATAATCATCAATTTACATAGAACTGCAACACTACATTTTCCAAGTCCCTATCCTGTTTCTTTGTGGAGAAAATGAGTTGAATTTCACCATGAAAAAAGGATTTCAATTTCTTTTGAAGGCAATTTACCACTCCGAAGTGAACAGGAGGTGAAGCATAACCTAAAGTCCCACTACATAGGATCTGCAAATCCATTTCCTCCGATTTTGCGCAATTGTGCACAATTTCCTCTTTACAATTTTCTACAAATGAAATGAAGCAACTTCCAGAAAAAAAATAATGTATGGCCTTTCAAGAATATTTACTTGATGACACTTATTTCAATTTCTAGGAAAAATTGTCTAGTTAACCTAGATCATGTTGAAATAACCTCAATTACCTTATTCTTCATGTCAATTTTTTGAAAAGCAATTGGTAACAGTCAAAAAGCAGATCATGTTAGACTCTGCAAGGAGAGCATTTGAATATAGCATGCACTAAGATCTTTCCCAACACCAATTGATTTCCTTTAAATATATATATATATATATATATATATATATATATATTGACTTAAACATAAAACTGTTAGGAAGTTAAAAGGTATCATGTTCAATTTTTTCAAAGAAAATGTGTGTTTTGTTAGTAAAAAAATTGACTATTAATTAATAATAGTAGGGGGATATTTGTTGAATAACTCTTCACAAGGGAATTTTTGTATATGTAATAGGTATTTTATTATTGTAAGGGTTGGCTCTCCCAGAAGAAAGAATCACTCTATTCTCTCACCTCCTTACATTGACCTAGCTTGTGTGATACAAATCTCTCCATTCAAGTTAGAAAAGACAGTAAGTTTTGAAGTGTGGCATGTTAGTGTTTGCCAAAGACATAGTTGCTTCAGTTTAGTGACTTTTTGAAGTGTTAAGGATTTGCTTCCCATCTTCTGCAATGTTGTAGGGCGCCTGATTTTTTTTTCTTGATCTCATAGGAAATTTTTCTTGGTGACTGGGCAAGAGCTATACGGATAAAAAATTTCCTATCAAATGACTGCCCAGCCTTCTTTGGGAACTGATTTATTAGGTCTGAAAATGGCCTCAAGGGGCTTGAATGGCAGGAAAGAACTCATTTGGGCTCAGGCTAGGAACGTTATATTCATAATTCTTGACCGATGAACCACCCCCAGCTTCTGAAGGGAAAAATAGCTTGGCTTAAGGATAAATATTTGGTTGTACTTGGCTGACTGATATGGAGCTACAAGCATCCAACTCTATGTTCTTTAGCATTGTAAAGCAGATACAGAATGCAGTGTCTGAATCATATTCTCAACAGAAGAATGTCTAAAAGAGTATATGAGCTGTATGAAGCTATGTTCAGTTACAAATAGATGAAAATCATTCAGATGATTAATATAACAATCCTTGGAAGAATGAATAAGGAGTTGAATGTTTTTATAATCCTCTCATTTGTGAATTAAGGATCGTAAGTGGCAACATGAGAAGCTCCTAGTAACTTGGTACTTACGGTAGCGTCAAGTCAAGAGTGGCCTGTGACGCGCAGCCTTCTCTGCAAAGTGTTCATGCTAGACTCCTGCCAGCAATCCTCAAAGATAAGAAACTTGGTTCTTTGGACATGTCTGTCACTGCTCTAGTGTCTGCCTCGGCTGGTAAAGAACTTGGTACTTCAGGTGGTCATAATAGGCGCTTACAATTAGGGGAAGGGTCAAGGTCAAGGTCAAGGTCAAGGGCATGATGATAGTTGTCACTGCACTCACCATGCTTGCAATAATCATATTTCTGCAAAACTTTAAATAAATTTGGTAAACAAGCATGGATCAATAAGGTTGTCCCTTTACTCACAGTAATGAGTTGACTAATCCCACAATGAGTATCCCTAATGGTGATACTAGTAGTGCTTTCGTATGACTGGTCAGTGTTTTTGTTTCTTCAATTTGACCTCTTCATCGAAGTATTCTCCAGCGCTCTCAATAATGGTACAAGTACAACTACTCGAGTTTAGTGATGGGAACTGTTTATCCTATTCCTTCTATTTCATCTTCTTTGGTGTATGCTACGAACTTTCTAGTTACATTGTCATTATGTATGTCCATCAGTTGCTCTGCAATATTCTTTCGAGCTGTGTTTTTCACAACTATCAAATGGGGCAGCAGTGAGCTAGGGGGTCTTGATTATTTGGATAGTCCTCCATCATTCTTTTCTAACTTTGCTGTGACATTCTCATTCGGGTCATCCATCCCCTTCAAACCAACGATAGATTATTCCTTCCGTTTCTGCCATTTTGTGTTGAGTACAAGGTTTGTCAGCAAAGATGAACAGAACTGCTCTATATTCAGTTCATGCATCGATAAAAAAAGTTCTAAAATATTTTCTTTAGTTCAATATGATGTATGAGTCCATGTTGAGTCTCCAGTGTATTAGGTTCTCAATATTTTGTTACCGCTATTGATGATCAGTCATGACTTGCCAGTTAATGTTAAAAGAACACTCAGAAATTCTTTATGCATTCAAAATTCTTTATATGATGAAATAGTTCAATTTCAAGTCCACTTGGGTGAAAAGAACAGATAATGCTCTTGAATGCATATTGATTTACTGATGGGGGTATCCTTCAAACATCATGCTTATATACTCAACTAGAGTTCTTATGGTGTCACGGATTACTTTGAAATATTTTCCAAGTATCTTGATTACACTCAATTAGAGTTCTTATCTCTGTTGCTGTTAATCATTATCAGCCACTCTACCAACTGGAAATGAAGAATGCCCTTCGAACAGTGACTTGAAGGAGGAAGCCTAAATAGAGCAAGCACCAGGTTTTGCAGCTCAAAGGGAGAATGTTGGGAAAGTTTGTAGATAAGAAAAAGCGATTTATCAGTTAAAGCAGTTTACATGGGCTTGGCATGAATAGCTTGGTCATGTTGTCTCCTACAGATAATATCTTGACCACTCTATATTTGTGCAGAGGTAAGGCTATAGAATAGTTGTTTTGATTGTTTATGTTGATAACGTCACTATTGTTAGTGATGATGTGAATGGAATTGAAGTGAAACTGTATATAAAGAAAAACTTTCTGACAAAGATTTGGAAGAGCTACATATTTTCTTGGCAAATAGCTAGATGTTAAGGAGTGTGGCCATCCCAGAGAAAGTATTTGATAGGTCTACGCTTATAGCTAGACCATAAAAATCTCAGTGGAGGTGAATGTGAAACTTGAAGATGCGGACAATCCAGAATTTGAAAATCCTAAACTGGCCAAGGGTGAGCTCATCTACTTAATAGTTACAACTAACAAGGTTGAAAATCATGTTTTCAGGCAGTTTACAAAAAAAACCAAACCTACAACACTAGGAGGCAGGAAAAGAATTTTGGGGTATCTTAAAAGTGCTCCAGGCAAGGAATTAGCCTAGAAACTGCTTTGGATGTTATCAGATTGTTGGCTATTCAGACACTGATAAGGCAGATGCTTCAGGAGATCAACTACAATGTGTAGCACTTTGTGCATTTTTGAAGGTAATATAGTTGTCTGGAAAAGAAGAAAGCAAAACCAAATAGCTAGATCAACTGATAAAGTGCAGAAGTTGATTATATAGCCATGGTGGATAATGTGCGCAAGCTGATGTGGTTGAAAACCATAATGCAGGAATTTGATGTTTCTGGCGAGCCCATAAGCATATATTGCAATGGCCAGGCTTCCACTTTCATTACTAGTAATCCAGTATTCAAGAGACAATAAAGCATAATTTGAAGATTGTTATCTTGCGTAAGATGTCAGTGTGTCAAAGAAGATTACCAAACCCCTCGTCAAGTCCAAAGACCAACTCGCTGATGTCTTCACCAAAGCCCTTCAGACTGGCATTCTTCTCGCATGTAGCAGGCTGGGCAAGGGAAACATATGTCCCCAGCTTGAGAGTTAGGAGGAGGTTTCAATAGAAACTTTTTATAAGGGGGTTAACTACTAATTAATAAGAGTTGGGGGATTATTTGTCAAATTGTTATACATAAAGGTATTTTTGTAAATGTAATTATACACACACACACACACACAAGTAGAGCAAGGGCCTCTCCATGGCCTCCAAAACCCAAATCCTAATTCTTGTGATTGTGAATTAAAAATAAAATAAATTAGAACCAATCAACATTTTTTAACAATTAAACAATAAATAATAATTCATATATTTATTACATTGCTCACACAATTCAAAAGAAGCATTCATTGCACTCATTTCCCCATACATCTTGGACTTATTTTCATTACAATAACCCACACAATTTAAGACACTAATTCTATTGGGCTATTTTAAAAAAGAAACACAATTCACTAAATGGATGGCATATATAGATTAATTGCATATTGTTTTTAAAAGATACCAAAATAGGTCAATTTATTTTTGTTTTCTTCATTCAAGAATCACATACATTCTAAGGTACACACTATTAGTTGATAGCATATGATAACATATTTTAGTAATGTGCTGCTAGTATTCCAGACAGCTTTACAAACATAAATCCCAAATTTGAAGTGGTGCTCTTTTTGGTTCCCACACATCATACTTGAGTGATGATTGCATGGGACCCAAAAGACAATCACAATGGGTTCATGATACAATGTTTATAAAGCTTTGGTAATACTAGCATTTTCCTTTTAGTGTTTATTTAGTTATTGATCAATGAAATTGAATGAGCAAATCAAATAAGAAATTGTAAAAACCAATTACGTACGTTTACAAATTATTTTTGTTATCTTTTAAATAATATATTTATAATAATATGTAAACATGTGTGTGTGTGTGTATAGATATTGCACAGTGCTTAACAAATTTAATAGTCGAAGATCCCGTGCATTGTGCAGGTCTCTACTCTCAAGTATTTTAACATTATAAGAGGATCGACACCTGGAGGAGTGACAATCCCTTGCTCTAGCTCTCTCTCCTTACATTAACCTAGTTCTGTTCCCACTCATCTCTTCTTCTTCCCAAGTATCAGAAATCATCATGCAGTATACTTATCATAGCCTTGCAAATTTATAGTTGTACTGTACAAACAGCGAAAAATATCGGTCAAATTTACTGAATATTTAAATTAGAAAATAAGCCTAAGATGGAACTCCAAAGAAAGTGGAATATGGGACACCAAAGAGCCAAAGCAGGTCAATTTTAATGATAGAAATAAACACATATGAACTATGAAACAAGAACACCGCCGCAAAAGTAAATAATTCGTTTTTTATAGGTAAACTAAATAGATAGCTATTAAAATTTAAAACATAAGATTTGAGTCATTTGATACAGAAATATTAGCAACCAGGATTTGATAAAAGCACTCAAAATTTACAATAGCAGATTCTCAACAAGTTTGGAAGAAACACAGAAATGGAGGTGTTGGGGGGCTTGGTTGTTGCTCCTTTTGACTTTCCAAAGCAGGCAAAAAAGAAAAATGTGTTATTACCACCATTCCTTGCAACCATCCATTTCCATGCTGCCCAAAATCTTGAAACATAGCCCAATGTTTCTTAAAACTGAAGGAGTCATGTCAAGGTTTTAAACAATGACCTGATGGCAAAAGGAGGGTGATAATACAACATGACTGCAAACAACAATTCTATTTTAATGTTAGAATAGACCTTTTTCTCCCATTTCTTATTTTTGTTTTTGTATTCATTTTTCTTTGTTTGTTATTCTGTTTGTCTGTTTGTATTTTTTTTTTTGTTTATTTCCAGGGGCCAGCCATTTTAGCCCACAAAATTAACTATGGAGAGGCATTTATTCCAAATGAAGTCATTACCCTCTGCCGAAAAATCATTTAGTGTAATTGCATTAGAAGCATGCTTTATGATGAAAGCTGAATAGTTTAGCAGTGAAGAATTACCTGTGCCAGTAAGATATGAGGTTCATTGGTAAATCTAAAGTGGGCTTCAAAGTGCACACCCTTCGCAGCGACGTAGATTGCTCTATCAGAGTCCTTGATTAGTCTTCTTCTGGACCTCTTCTTTTCTTTGGCCTGAGACTCTGTCTTTTTCTCACCAGATTTAGTCTTGGAGGAGGTTTTATGACCCGATGGCATTTCTGAGGCTTCAGCATCAACACCAGACACACCAGCTTCATTTTCCTCCCCAATCTCAACTTCAACTTCAGTCTGATCGATTTCTTTTTCAAATCCAATAGATGACCCCTCTTCATTGGGTTCTTCATCAGAGCCATCTTCATAATCTATATCATCTGCAGCTTGCTGTTTTCTTTTTTGAGCGTCTAGACCAATATCATCAGCCTCTTCATCATCATTTTCATCATCATCATCATCATGATCATTTTCGCCCTTTCCTTTTGCTCTGTTCCCAGAAACCTCTTCATCCGTCTCATTTGACGAATTTGACAGTGAATCTGAGGTGAAATTTTTTATGCCACTGATTCTGGAGAGCAAAGAAAGATGATTTTGAATTGCATCTTCTAATTCTCTCATAAAAACTACTTCTAATTTATTCTCACAGTCTTCTAATGATATATCGGAGTATGGAGGATAGAATTCAGGGTCATAAAGCTTCATCTTGAGTTTATATATACTGGATATTTGGCGATTATGTAAGGCAACCGGCATAATACATACTTCCATACTCTCTACAATGTCTGCTACAGTGACCTTCTTCAACTTTGCAGCAAGACGCTTGCCATCATCTCTGACCATGAAAAATATAAAAAATGAATATCATAAAAAACATCAAAAATTGGAAACCTAGCAGCCGATAACAGAAATGTCAGGTATATCCTGCATGGTTATAGAAAATAAATATTTATTTGAAAAATATCAATAATGTGTAACTCGTTCATTATTACAATTGTACATACTTAAGAGAAAGAAACAATGATGAATTTATCTCATGGGTCATGGACACAAACTCTATAGGAAAATTAATCCAACTCCAGAATAGCAACCATTTCTGAAATTTTATTTTCAAGCCATGACAATTTCAGAAAATATTTATAGTTAATGCATACATAAAAACAAGAATTCATTCATTTAAAAGGATTTTTTTGAGATGTGAATAAAAGTGGATGATTTCACTCTTTTAGTGGCAATTTTTAAATTATTTTTTGCAGAAACAAATGTCTTGACTGCTGTGATGCAATTGTCTTACAGTTTTTTTTGTTTTTCTAATTATTGAAAAAACAAGAGATCTAATAAGGAGAAAAAGTACAAGGAGGAGTAGTAGAAATCCTCTTTAAAAAAGAAGAGATTCATTCACAACTCTCTATCACAAGCAATTAGGAAGGAAATGAACCAATCAACATCTTCATTACACATATTACACTTATTGCAGATGACACATTGCACGCACTTCCACTAAAAAGTGATCTACAGTTATAGTTTTTGTTGACCTTATAGGTCACACCTGGTTTTGATAATGACAAATACTTAGGTATTTGATGGTTTTCAAGTGTTTGTGCAAGCTTAGATGAGCATCTCAAGGAATGACACTTCAAGCAACAAGAAGACCCTGAAGACTTGTAATTTGTAATTGTAAATTCAATGTCTGTAATATGGGTATGTAATAGTAAGCTAGGCTATAATTTGTATTTATCTTACCTGTACATCATGCATATTGGATATATGGTAAGCTCAAAATGACCATAGGGGCTGAATGACTTTAGGGACTATCTCAAAATGACCCTTGAAAAGGCCCTAGTGATACTCTAGGTCGCAACACTCACACACATAGCATATAATATACAGGAGTGTTGAAATTGTACTTAAATTGAAAATTTCTTAGTAACTTGAGAGAGCTTGGGCGACTGAACCCTTGGAGTACAAAACTCCTCGGGCGCCCGAATGTTGACAAGTCAACATGTTGACCACGCTCTCGGCAACCGAATTAAAATGTGCTTATCTTCCTCAAGCGCCCGAACGCCTCAAAAGGGATAGTTCACCAACTCGGGCGACCGACTGTTTTACTTCAAAAAGGGCTCCGGGCGACCGAACACATGGATTCGGGCCACCGAACATTTGACCGGGCACCCGAAGTTACAAAACTTTGCTACTGACTTTGATTCGAGCTGCCGAAGGGTAATACGGGTGACTGAACTGCATTGAAGACCTTTTTAGCATGTTTCTGGTCGGGCGACCGAACTTAGGTTCAGCCACCCGAACCCCAACCAATTAAAATTAGTTTAACCACAGGTAAACAGGGTTATTTCGAGCTAATTGCATCTTAATCATTTGGGATTTTTTTTAATTATTCCTATCATATCCCAGGTTATATTTTTACCCCTGACTATAAATATGACTTCATATGCAAGATTAGAATAAGATTAGAAAATAGATTAGCCAAAATATCCTCTCTTTTGAAAATACATCTTTTGGCCAAATACTCTCAAATCTCCATTTCTTTTATATATTCCAAGATTGTGAGAACATTTCTAGAGTGATTGTGATTGCTATTCTTTGCTGAACACTCCCACTTGTTTATGTGATTGAGATAATTTTTCTGGGGTGTTTAGCTTAAGTTTATCCCACAGATTTTCATATTATAAATCTTGTGTGGGATTAAACTAAGGAAGCTTAGGATATTTGCATCTTTGTTGCAAGTGTCCAATAGCTTGGTTTTTGTTGTGCAAAGATATTTTTTTAAATAAGCAAATATTTTCAAACTAGTATTGTGCATCTTTCATTGAGGAAAATCTTATTGAACTAGTTTGATTATATGATTAGTATACTTGAAATATTGATGTGCTATTGAAATACCTTATTTAGATTCCAAGATATTGCTTGTGTTGAACACTTTTGAGCACCATACTGATTATATTGTGATTGAGTGTTGTTTGCACAAAACTAGCATCACTAAACTTACACTATATCTATATCATTGATGTGTATGTGAATGTGCGTATTTGGGTACATATCTGTTTTACGTGAAAGCACTATTTCTGTACCATCTGTTTGAGTGAATATTGTTATATTTTTAGGCGTGGCCTGAGGGGGCGGTAATCCAACCTAGTAAAGATTGTGTAGGTTGAGGTCAGCCCTGTGTTTATTGACCTGGTTGTAAAGGTTGAGGTCAGCCCTGTGCTAATTGACTTGATTGTTTAGGTGTCGCTCCACTCATTTAAGTGAGCAAGTATAATGGTAATCCTTATACTTGTTAGCCAAGGCGAGGACGTAGGCAATTGGCCGAACCTCAATAACATTTCTGGGTGTCACCTTTACTTTACTGTTCCCTGGTGCATGCGTGTTTGATTAAATTGCTCTATTTACTTTCTAGTATACATTTTCATTACTTGCACTAGATTGACCATAGAGCTGTGAATATACTGGTGTTAGAATATTTAGCTAGGGATTAAATTTTAAAAATACCAATTCACCCTCCCCCCTTTTTTTCTTGGGATCACGACAAAGCTAACAATTTTAACCCAACAAGTCAGTCAACATGAAGAAGGAAAATTTAGGATGGAACTGAAGACTCGAAACATAAGACACACAAGTGTACAGGGACACAGATTTAAATCAAAGCTTTCCATTCATATAGAAATTTCAAGAAGGCACATGGAAAATATGTCCATGACTATTAAATGATAAGAGTCTAACAATGAAAGTGGGGTTCAGTAGACATGGTTGGTGTGAGCATGGCACTAACATAGTCAGATTTCAGATAGAATCATAGGATTCATTTAGTGCCATGAATTAAATTTGAATTACTCTGTATAGACTATACATTCTTTGCAAGTGCAAAATATGAGATTAGTTTGCCCATAAGTAACACGAAAGACGACATAATGACAAACCTTGAGGTAAACCCATTGCAATAGTGAATGCATTTCTTGCTTATGCATTAGTTTTCACTATAGTAGCCACTCCATACAAGTTTTTGATTGTATGTATGTAACTACCAAGAGTCCAAACTAGTTTCTTTTCTAAAACCCACTACATTGCCTCCAAGGGACCTATCATAAGATTTTTTTTAAATCATACATAAGTCACTTCTTTGTTTCATTTAGACCTACCATAATCATGCTCATCATATGAAGCAGTAAATAGCTTCCATGGTTGATCTACAAGCATAGACACAATTTTTTTTCTGAACACACTATTTCATGACTCAATATTTTTTTATAACTAAAATTTCATACTAATTATCTCCTTTGTTCTTATGTAGATAAGAGTATCTTTTTCAAGACAAAATACACTAACCTCTCATAAGGTTTTCTGGAAAGAAACAAACCTCTCTTGATGTTCATAGTCCATCGGTGTTTTGCTCTTCTTTAAAACTGACATAAAATTGCAAGAGGATTTGGAAAAATTAACATAGCAATAAATAATATTAAATTCTTCCAAAACTATGCATCTTCATCTACACGAGTGCATTTTTTAACAGAGCTAGCTTTGCATTGGTCGGCTTAATCAATCTTGTTGAAACCTAAAACTCAAAAAAAAGTGGCATGTTGATTTTTTTATCCACTTACCATTTAGGGTGTTGAATTTGTCATTAATACAAATATATCACCTGCGCCTGTGGGGCAGGGAGAGGTGTTAGGGTGGTGGTGGGTTGGGGTTCGGTTGGTGGGGTGTTTAAATGAAGTACAAAGTATAACTGTCATTATATTTAAACTTCAGGGGATGCTCGTGCCATTTGTATACCAGGAGAAGTCTATATCTTTTTTGGAAAAAGCCCAAGGAATATAAAAAAGGCAGCAAATGGGTCCCAAATCCCAATCCAAATATAAAAGAGAGAAGAAAATAATGGAAAATGATTGGGGCAAGCTGAGAAAACTATTGCAGCTTGCAAACCTAAAAAATCGAAGATTTAAAGAGCCCAAGAAAGAATCAAATTCTGGTGCAAAAATTTCAGAATCCCAACAAAAAGGAAATTTGAATTCTGCAGGGATATTGCTTTCCATCCAAAGCCCAACTATTTCTCACTCCATATGTGCCACATTAAACACATATCCACCACTTCTTGGACCTACCCTTACCGTTTTCTGCTCCCCAAAAATGCACAAACATCTTAATAGAATTCAGCATTACCCAAATAATGTCAACCAGCAACCAAAACAAATACAGATATCTAACCTACAGAAGGAGGAAATGACCAACACTTGCTTCTTTGCACATATACTCAGAACTGCACCTCTCCCTAAGGTTACCCCTGTCAGGATAGCATTCTATCTCTCTACCAAGGAGAATGGAGCCAATTTTTTGGAACTCTTGGACATCATACCACTTCCCAATGAAAAGTGGCCTCATTCTTTGCAGTTAGCCATTGGAGATGATTCTATTGAGAACGATACCTGAAACCAATTTAACAAATGCTTCCAGCTCAAGGACACACAAAGAATGATGCTTCTGCTACAGAGCTTGTCCAGAAAGATTCTGCTACCCAACCCCCTCAGTCATCCAAGGTTCAATGTAGAGACAATGGCTAGAAGTTGTTTCTTATCTCTAGCTAGGTTGTTCCACATCAGGAAAGTGTCCCATAGAGCTTCATCTCCAACCAACCCATTGAGCCGGTTACCTGATTCTATAACCATCGCCAACCAGACATGCATAATTTTCAAACGGCTTTTTTATTCATTATTCATTTTCAAAAGAATTATTATGTACTATTAAATTAGATAACCACCTCCTTGAAACATGACCATACTACACTACCACCACTCTTTCTCAGTATGGCTAATTGGTTCTAGCCAACCTATGCCTTTTCTTTATTTAAGCTAACTTCTAAAGCATCAAATCTCAGTGTTTTTTTTTATAAATTTCCTACAGTAATTCTCAAGGAACATTCACAAGGAATATTTCAAAAATGGTATCATTCCATAAAAGAATTCAAAAAAATAATAATAAACAGAGTATGATAGCATGTGCTTGATAACAGCAATATCACAAACAAAAAGGGTTTTGGATCTTTCAGGGGTTGGAGGTGGTATAGCAGGCAAGCTTTAATGAGATGCAAGCAACTCACTCTGTCCTGTCCTTCAGCAAAGGGCATGTCATTATCGGAGTTTTGATATCACTTGAAGCAGTCATCAAGATCTCCTGCAGACGTGGGATCCCAAGGGTCACATTCACTTCTCCACGGCCAGCAAGGTGGAAAGTGTTCAATCTGAAAAAAGGCAAAAGAATCTCAGTAGGAAAAAATTATATAGAATAAAAATCCATATAAAAGAAGTGCACCATGTTGACTGCTTAAACAATAAAACTATGCATGAATCAAAAAATTGAGCAAAGGAAAAAGAGAGGTTTATAGTGTGCAATGAATTTTACATGCAATATAGTATGCAAATAAGCAATGAAGACAGATTGGGACACATCTAAGAAGTTAGTAGTTAAGGTCTAAGGATAACCTATAATCCATAATTACATGTTTTTTGATTTTAGGAGCTGGAAACTGCTCAATTATACAAACCAATATCACTTGTTAAATTCTTTCTTTAAGGTATTACTTCCAAAGTAAGAACCTTCTCAAAATGAGCCACTCAAACCCTAGCTAGGTGCATTTTTTTAACATGATTCCACCACCACAAACTCGAGAGATGAACCACATCAAGGTCGTGAATTCCATATAACAAGGTTCTGGGAATATAATGTAGAAAGTGTTCAAAATGGAAGAACATTAAATGATTATTTCATTTTATGGTGAAGCTGGTAGTGTCTGGATAAAGTGATAAAGGGTGAGGTTTGAATATTGAAGTTTAAACCTTGTGAACCAAATATACAAGCTCATCATTATGGAAAAATCTCTTAAGAGATTAAGATACAATGGAAAATCAAGGTGAAAAATATGAAATGAACTGTCAGTAGTTTTAGTTTAATATTTTGAGTAATATTTATACAAGAGCTCATATAAATCACAATACAACTCAGCAACACGCATCTCGATGAGTTGGGTAAGCTAATTGCCATTTTAAATCCATGTTTGCAAGGTTCTGAATATGTAAGTAGCTTCACTAAGTTGAATGAGTTTCAATTAGTGTACACTACAACAGTAAAGACTCGTTCATCTTTTTGATGAGTCAGTAATGTTCCTATGTTCCCTCAAATTTTTCGCTAAACAACCTTAAAAGTAAGATAGTACAAACTATATACCGAAATTGGCTATTAGCATAAATTTCTGGTACCAACTGGCAGAAGTCATAATACTACTGACATCACACATGCATAAACTCCAACAACGTATCATTAAATGTAAGTTACAGAATAATTACAACAAAAAAATGAACATAATTTTGCAGGAAACCCACGTCATCTGTGTTGATGGTTCCCCCACAGACTGAGCAGCAATCACACCAACTGGTTCACCTGGCTGTGCAAGACTTGCAAAGTACTTGTGCTTCACTAAATTAAGAAGTTTCTTTTCTTTCCCCTTTGATAAGTTATCAATGAAATCCTTCCGTTCCTTCTCAGATAAACTATTGATGAAAGGCAGCTTATCAATATTACTATCAATTTCAGATTTGCATGCTCCATCATGCTTTAGACCAAATTTTTCACGGACAATTGCCTGATTCTGAAATTTATATTGTAATAAGATAGATATATAAGAAACAATTACTGTTTATAGTTTAGATAAAGCAAAGCAGGATGAAATTACTCACTGCAGCCATTGCATTAAATTCTGCAAGAAAGCTTGTCTGATGGACATCCACACCATCTTCTCCATAACTAAATTGTACAATTGATCCATCTGCATCACGCACAGTATGATCATAACAAACTTTCAGGCATTCAAGATTTTTTACAAGGCACCTTTGGAGGTAACCACTTCGAGATGTTTTGACAGCTGTATCTACTAGCCTGTCAAAATTTAAGAAACCCCAAAATATAAGATGATAGCATTTTATAATAATTTCCATGCAGATAAGGAACATTCATAAAATTCTGTATTCTTAGAACAGCCCCCATTTATGTATTGCTGTTTTCAAGAATTCAGATGCTATTGTAGAGGAGAAACTGAATTCTATTGAAATCTTGGAAGAAAAGTATTTGCGCTCCTATGATTGCAGGGTTAAATTGCTATCCCGTTTCTGGTGATGAGTCGGTTCTTTTGGAGAGGCTTTTGAGGAGGTTAAGAGGGCACAGTTTAGTATGGGCAGAGAGAGAGCCCCAGGGATAGATGGGTTTAATTTAGCTTTCTTTCAGCAATGGTAGGATGTGGTTAAATATGATCTGATGGAACTATTCCAAGAGTTTATGGTAGTAGTGTGATATGCACAATGTAACACCCAGTGCCCAAGGCTTCCAGGACATTGGGGGCCTGGGGTGGCAATAAGACTTCAGTCTTACCTCCATATTCAAGAAACCCCTTCTCAATCCCTTTCCTTCATAATTTACAAAAAAAAAATTAAATTAGCTAATTACGTTTTGGCCTTTTTCCATACCACCATCCATCCTATCTTCATGTCCTCCAGGCGCAAACAACAACTATCCCATCTTATCAATCAATTGTTGAGCTTCAATATCTTTTTCACTCATCTCTTCCACAGGATAGGCATGAGTAAACAAAATATCATTACTTTTAGAATCATTAGTCTCAAAATCTTTATCTGCCTCCCTATCCAGAAAAAAATAGTAATGAGTGCCAGAGCTTCTTAAGGATATGTTGGCAAATGAGATATCACCCACTGAATCTAAGGAGTCCAAATAATAAGCATATTGCCCACCAAATTCATCCAATAATAAGTTTCCACTAATTTTCCTCTTGCTAATCAATCATTGAAAGTTAAGCCCTACAAAAGTAAAGGGTTTTGTGTGGATGGTCATTAATAGAGTTAACACCAATCCACTAACAATGTGTTGTATTAGAAGCATAGTTGTTAGAATCCTACAATTCATGATTTGTATCAATTTCAGACCAAAACGATTTGAATCTTACTAGAAAATCTAAAAACAACTGAATTGTTGCCAAGCCTATCAATTCTCCTTGTGAATCTAATGAGTCGATTCGAATCCATCAACTAACACGAGTCTAGACCTACCATATCCTGACAGTCCCGATCAGTTTAAAGCACCAAAAATACCATTTTTTTTTTTTTTTTATATCCTCTATTTTAATACAATCACCTTCCATTCCTTTTCTATGTTAGTTTTGCGCTAAAAAAAGGAGCAAATAGACTTTAAGTCTCATGTTGCCTTCACAAAACCATTCTTCACTCCTGGAGGAGTAGAATGCTGCTCTGCCATTGAAAAGAAGAGGCAAAACATGCCAGGTGGTATTCATGTTTCTTTTGGTTGTTAAAACTCAAAAGTTGTTTTTTAAAAGTAGTTTGTAGAATTATTATCATTTTTAGAAGTTAATATTCTTAATTTTTTAATACAACAACAACAACAACAAAACCAAGCCTTAGTCCCACTAGGTGGGGTCGGCTATATGAATCATTTTTCGTCAATTTATGCGATCATGGACCATTTCTTTTGATAGATTCAAGGATATTAAATCCTTACTCACTATCTCCTCCCAAATTATTTTAGGTCTACCCCTACCCCTTCTATTGCCCCCCGTAATAACTAAGTCACTTTTCCTCACAGGTGCACTATGCGGCCTACGTTGCAAATGTACATACCATCTGAGTCGTTCCTCCCTTATCTTATCTTCTACAGGAGCTACACCTAACTTACCACGAATATATTCATTCCTTAATTTATCTTTCAATATTATACCACTCATCCATCTACACATTCTCATCTCGACAGCTTTTACTTTTTTGATATTATGTTTCTTTGTCACCCAACATTCCGATCCATATCGAATTGCTGGTCTTATAGCTGTCCTATAAAACTTCCCTTTCAATTTTAAGGGTATTCTACAATCATAGAGCACACTTGAAGCACTTCTCCATTTCACCCAACCTGCTTTAACTCTATGCATTACATCATCTTCAATTTCCCCTTCAACATCCATAATAGATCCAAGGTATTGAAATCTACAAGTGCTATTTATTTCTACATCATCAAGTTTAACTTTGTCCTCAATATTCCTCCTATCATTACTAAAATTACATTTCATATATTCTATCTTATTTCTACTTATCCTAAAGCCTTTAGATTCCAAAGTTTCTCTCCATAATTCTAACTCAGTCTCTACTTCATCCCTAGTTTCATCAATTAATACAATATCATCTGCAAATAACATACACCATGGAACCTCTTTTTGAATACTCTCAGTCAATTGGTCCATCACAAAAGCAAAAATATAAGGACTCATAGCAAATCCTTGATGCACACCTATGGTGACTAGAAATTCTCTAGTTTTTTAATAGAGAAAGAATATTCATGAATAATTTTTTAATTGTTTATAAAGACCAAAACATCAGTTTCTTATATTACTTTTCTTGATTCCTTCCCTTAAACAGCATAAAGTTCTTTTGTTTTATTAATACTCCTTTACCCATTATACCCTGCATGTCATTTAGAATTGATTTTGGAAATTTGTACTGAATCCTACTGAATCTTACAATACGATTCAATCCTCCATTCCGAATATTGGGATTTCGATTCACAATTTGAATCTCTATTTGACAACAATGAATGGAAGACTGTATTAGAAGAAGTCATGCTCATTTTTGCTTCAATACTCTGTAGCTTGGTGTTTGGAGAGTGCTGCTACTCTAATTCTTTGGGGGCTTCTTTTGCACATTGATTGGAGGCTTTGAAAGGCAAAAGAACACAAGGACTGACCTTGTAGTGACAGTTCCTTGTGCTGCTTTATGGGTACTTTGGTTTAAGAGAGATGCCTGAATTTTCTAGACCATACTTCGTTTATTGGTTTGATTTGGGATAGGATTGGTATCTTCACTTTTGTTGGGCTTCCTCTGCACCATGTTTCAGCAATGTAGTTTTCAATGAAATTCAATGCAATTGGGTGACTTCATTTGCCTGAATTTTATCTTATCTTTTTTGTGTATTCCTTTTTCAGATTTTCTTCTGATTTTTGGAGGATTTCTCATCCTTCATGCATATTCTTTCACCTCAACAAGGCACCAGCAGTACTTATTCAATTTATTCAACTTGCTTCAACCACATGCATGGAATCTTCAATCTTCCTTCTACTTCAATAATTTTATTCAAGGAAATTGGAACTTTTTGACGTCGATTTTAAATTACAGTATCCCAATTCATCTAGAATTATATAAAAAGCATTTTAAGAACTTCATTTAACTTCTATCTATCTTGAAACCTACACACTCTAAAAAGTTCAAACTTGAGAAAAAAAAAGGTTATATACCTGAGACAGCAAACAACATTTTTTATCATGTGGCAGAAAAGTGATTTTAAAAAAGGCATAATGTAAAGTAGAACACGATAAATTTTCCATAATCTTCTACAAAAATTGCATTTTAATTGAGAAGGTGGAAATCAGGCATATCATGAGTGCATCATGATGCCCAGACAAATATTTCTGTAGAAACAAGTTGGCATCTAAAAACCATTCCCAAGGATCACCAAAAAAATATATACTACAAACATCATCAGGAAGACGCCATCAAATGGGATTGTCTCAAAGCTTGAGACAGAAATTTGACTTACCCTTCACGACCAGCCATGCAGTGGAAGTAATATTCTTGAGGCCGAAGACCTGTTAGAAAGCGATCCCTTATAAAACCTCCAGCTCGAGATGCACAATCCCAGGGAAGAAAGCAGGGTAATGTTTTTCCAGAAATCATTCGTGGTACTCGTTTTCCTTCTAACTCTTGTTGGCCCAAAAAAGAAGATATTTGTGAGAAATTTACCTGCTCAAAACACAATGCAATTGGATCAAAATGCTAAAGCATACATGAGATTGATAAAACAAATAGAGGCAATACAACTGATCATCAGAAAAAAATCAAAATAACATGAGCTGGCATATATAGGGTTTGAATGAACAAAAGCACAGATCCCATACACCAATAGCATATTTATAACTAGTATATTTGTCATCTATATTGCATGTGACATATTGAAAGTGAATATAAAAGAAATGCCTTATCGAATATTAAAATTCGAGGTCATACCTAAGCACAATGCAAAAAAAAAAAAGTAGAATTAAATAATCATAAGCAATTTACATTTAATTGGCACAATATTCTTTAGGAATAAGTGATAGTAAGATCATTTTTTTAATATAAAAGAAGAAGATAATTCCTTAAAGAAGGAAGAACGTACACAAAGAAGAACAAGAAATCCTCCTGATAAGAAATCAAAACAGGCAAAATTTAAAATCAAAATAACAAAGCCTTCCACTCTCACGGTAAATCCGAGAAGTGCAACCCTTTAAAACAACCACCTGCTTTAAACCAAAGCAAAGCCAGGTAATAAGTGCAGTCCAAAAGCAAAGAACACATCATCTTCTTCCCCGTAAAAACATGCGCATATTTTGGATGATCTGTAGAAATTTGACAATTTCATGGAAATTTAAGACCGCACTTTGTAAATCATGCTCAACCCCACCAGGCCCATTACTACCTGACCCATTATTTTTAACGGCCCATCACATTAGTTTTAATGGCCCATCACTACCTGTCAAATTGTTTTTTGGATAACGATGAATTATTTCAAGAGAGAATGGATACAAAAAAGGAGGCTAAGCTATCATCCACTGAAAATGAAAACAATGGCAAGTGAAGGAAAGGGGGGGGGGGGAAGATCTAAAAACAACTAGTGAGGAAAGCTGTCCCAAGACCCCAGCATATGAGAATAAGTCAACAAAACCTTTGTAAACAATCAATAGCAGAACACCAAAGAGATGACAACCACCACCTACACTAAAGCTGCTAAACAGGAATAACTCCCTCTGGATAAAATTTATCAAACCTCACTGGGAACAGGTCACACAAATGCACATGTGCACAGATGGATAATTAAACACAAAGTTCCAACAACTAACATGCTAAGGCACCGATAACCTGATATGCAGCAGATAACCTACAGAAATCCAGTACAAGATTTAACTGCAAATCACACTTAATATGCAGGCAGCAATGTATTTTACAGAAAAGGTTCTCAATAATTTGTGAAAACATTGTATTTTCAAAAGCGAGTTATAATATTGGCACAGAAATATCTTGGGGGAAAAAAACTTATTTTACTTCTAGTTTTTGCCGGCATCTTCATTGAACCTTCAAATAGTTACTTTAAGTGCATGAGGATATAATTAGGTGTTTAATACAGTACATTATTTTTTTTAATAAACTTGGAAAAGTATGACTCCAGAACAAGACCACTGACTGTTGCTTTCTTCGTTTGCCCAACCAAAAATACCAAGATAAAAGGAAAAGTATTCAAGTACAAATTTATTAAACAGTGAGAGCAAACACAATGAACCTATTATAACTGTATGATTAAAATTGCTCAAACTCATTCCGACATGCACATTAGATACACACCTAATATTCAACCATAATAAAGGAACTAACCAGTCCACGTTAAAGCAAAAGACATTTGTCAGCCATGGATTCTAGAATTAGGAAAAAAATTATCAAGGGTAATCAGAAACTCACCGTACTACCTTTGGCACCAGTTGTAGTCATAAGAGAAATGCAATTCCTTGGAAAAGGCCTTAATAGCCCTTTATTCAACAACTCTTTGTTAATATTAGAGGTTTTCTCATTCAGCATACTCGACATCATCCTATCCAAGCATTTTATGGCAGATTCTCCATTACTGCGTATGGCTTTTTCAATCTCCATTTGCAATGTCATGGAATCTGCAAAGCCAAATTATGTCAAGAGGGAAACATAAATAAACATATACCACAAAAGAAATGATAACACTGTACGTTCTTGGCAAGTCTGTTAGAAGGGAAATAGGGATGAAATAAAAAAAAAAGAAAAAAAAAAGACATCTTTTCTTTCTCTAATGATAAAATTCTAGAGTAGGGATATACAAAAATTACCAAAAAACTGAAACGTGACATGAAACTGGACTGAAATAAGTTTTGGTTCAATTATTCGGTTTTCAATTTCGGTTACGTTTCTAAAAAAAAAAAAAAAATCTTGGTTTTAGGTTTCAGTTTCTAATATATAACCGAACCAGAAAACTAGAGAACCAAATAACTGAATTTACTTAATAATAAATAAATATCTATGAATACAGACATATAAGAAACATCGAAATCTGGTTTTGCATATATATTATAATATTTAGCAGTCATGATTATTTATAATAGAATTTTAATATCGAACTGTAATTTTAATTTTTAAATTTATTTATAATGCAAAATTATAATTATAATTGTACGGTGAGAGTGTAGTTTTATAAAGGTGCGGAGGCTCCCCCTCCCTCACAAATTTTCGATGCGTGACAAAGTCTCAAGGAGGCAGAACCACACTAGTTAACCGCTGCCTCCTGCTTGCTTGGCCTTGCTATAGCTCCCATCTTAGTCCCACATTGAAAATCTGCAAAATGTCCAGGTGTCCTTATAAATTTCATTTGCCCCTTGTTCATGCCAAAGTTCCTCCATCAGCTTGGTCTGCATATATCCATAAGCAGGCCAACACAATTTATAGAGGGCAGTTCATCTGCCAAGTTTAATATTCTATGTTGGTTGGTTCATTAATCGGTTGAAAAACCAAACCAAACTGCTAAATCGTTATGTCTCGGTTGAAAAACCATCAGTTTCAGTTCAGTGTCAGTTCAATATTTCAGAAAATCGATCGTTTCGATTGTATTGTTCAAAACCAGCCCAAATCAAACTGAATACACCCCTACTCTTGGGTGAGAGAGGATCATAGGTTTACTGCAAAATTCTGTAAAGCTGGTTGGAGTATCATTAAAAGAAATGTGGTAGACGCAATTTCCTCAATCTTTTCTGATTGAAAGCTTCTAAAACAAGTCAATGTTACCATGTTATTTTGGTCCTAAAGTAAAGAACCCAGAAACTCCTTCCAAGTACACACCTATAGCATGCTATGGTAGCTTACAAAAATGCATTACAAAAAATGGCAAATAGATTGCTGTGATGCTTGGGATCCTTTATTAGCAGCAATCAAACTGACTTGTTAAGGATAGAGCCATTCAAGAAAATACTCTTTTGGCACAAGAACTTCTACACAATTATCACTGGAATTG
This sequence comes from Malania oleifera, assembly GCF_029873635.1. Classification (NCBI taxonomy): domain Eukaryota; kingdom Viridiplantae; phylum Streptophyta; class Magnoliopsida; order Santalales; family Ximeniaceae; genus Malania; species Malania oleifera. The sequence goes on along the minus strand of NC_080427.1, from coordinate 38,418,944 downwards.
TAGGACCCCTAAATTTGCTCTAAAAGAGAGGATATAAAGAAGACTTTGAATTTCATCTTCAGCTATCCTTGAATCTATTGATACCCAGCTGCCTTGAATGATTGGATGAAGGAATGTCTAACTACAGCACATTTTTCCTCTCCATAAACAGATCTTTTGAGGGTTTTTTTAAGGAAGTTAAATGTGCTACACAGGGAGACCCTGTTTCTCCCTACTTGTTTGTAATTGTAATGGAAGTTCTCACTGAACTCCTTTGAAGGGCAAGTACAAAAAGAAGTGTCATGTCCCACAGCCCATGTAGCAGACATGGTATCATAAACCTAAGTTTTGCAGATGATATGCTAATCTTCTCTTATGAAGACTTAAATTCTGCAAAAACCATTAAGAATGTGCTGCACCTTTTTATCTAACCTCACGGTCTAACCCTGCAAAATCTACTCTCTCTAGTTCCAATATAACTAATCCTGAAGAGCATGATATCCAATTTAGCATCTGCAGGTGTTGCTGAGGGAGTGTTATCAGTCAAATACCTTGGTGTTCCTCCAGTTGCTAAGAAAAAAATAGTAAGATGGCCATCAGTTACTTAGGAAATAATCACTTCTGGAATTTATAACTGGATTCATAAGCACCTTTAGGATGCAGGAAGATTGCAATTAATAAAATCTATTTTGTTTGCAGATGATATTGTCTAGACTGATGAAGGTAACATTGGGGTAGAATCTATTGGAACTTCAGGGAGAATAACTTTAGAGTCTAGAGATTTTACGATAAGCATAAATAAGATAGAATATATGAAATGTAATTTCAGCCATATAAGATGACTTGAAGACAAGATTAAACTTGATAATCAAGAAATCAACAGCACTAATAGATTTCAATATCTTGGATCTATGATACAAGTGGGGAGAGAAATTGAAGAGGATTATAGTAGATAGACAAGCAAGGCGGGTAAAATGGAGGAGTGTGTCAAATGTGCTGTGCTATTGTAGAATATCGGTAAAATTAAAAGGAAAGTTCTATAGGACATTATGATCATAATGTTGAGCAACTAAGAAACACCGCATTCAAAAAGTAAGAGTAGCCGAAATGTGCAGGCTAAGGTGGATGAGTGGTATAACATTAAAAGATAAATTAGAGAACAAATATATTCATAAGTTAGGTATAGCAACGGTAGAAGATAAGATAAAAGAGGGGCAACTTAGGTGGTATGGATAATTGAAACATTGGCCAACTAGTGCACCAATGAGGAAGAGCGAGCTAGTAACATTAAGCAATACTAGAAGAGGAAGGGGTAGACCTAAAATAACTTGGAATGAGGTAGTGAGAAAAAATTTAATAGCTCTTAATTTAAGCGAAGAAAATGTCATTGATCGCGTGAATTGGTGGAAAAGGATTCACATAGCCGAACCCACATAGTGGGGACTTGAGGCTTCTTATTATTGTTGTTATTGTATTAGAGGTCAGCTTTCTTTCTCCCTCCTGCAATTAGTAAAAGAAAGAACTGAGAAAAGGCTTAAATTGTTTCTTTGGGAAGGTTACGATCGGAAACTGTGGTTGTAAGGTAAGCTAAGACAATATTTGCAGTCCTTGTTAAGTTATGGTTTATCTGCTCTTCAAAAAGATTTATTTGGGCCACCAGGATACTTTGGTAAAAATTAAAGAGCAAGAGCATTTGGGCAATCAATTCACCTCCAAACTGTTCTTGAATCTGGAAGAAATTGTACAAAGTGGGATGCTGTCTATAAATGATTTAATTTCCTCATTGATGATGGGAGGCCACTTCTCTTCCATATAATAACTGGCAGCCCTTAAGCCCTCTGGGGATAAGATTTGGCCCTTTGCTAGCTAATGAGTTTGGGGTTCATTCTGATGCAAACGTTTCAAGTTTTATAAAAGATGGGCAATAGCACTGGCCAAGAGGAATGACAAGCAGACTTGCTAAAATTAAACTCATTGCAATTATTTCCATATATCTTCTACATAGTCTGTATTCAGGCAACCTACACCCTCAGGTTCCTTCACAGTCCACATTTAACTATGCTTGGGAGATTTAAGGGAGAAAAGCCTATGGTAAACTAGACTTTTGCAGTTAGGTTCAAACTCATATCCCATGGCATGCCTTCACCTGCTGGTTGCCAGTCTTGAACTCGCACAACTCTTGAGAGATTCCAGAGCTGGAAAAAAGTTGATTCTATCGCCTCAAAGGGCCATCTATTTTTTGGCTGTTCAATTACTGGAACTGTCTATGATAGAGCCACTGCTTCGGAGATAATAAGGGAGAAAAGCCCTACAGTAAATTGGACTTCTGTAGTTTGGTTCTACCTTATATCGCCAGGTGTGCCTTTATCTGCTGGTAGGCAGCTTCAAACAGGGTCTCAACTCATGATGGACTGCAGAGCTGGAAAAGAGTTGATTTTGCCTATTGCCTCTTTTGTCAAAGGCATGTATAGGAGCGAGACCGCCTACTTTTTGGATGCTCTATTACTGGAACAGTCTATGATAGAGTCACTGCTGCACTTAGTACCTTCAGACCTTTTTTTTTCTTTTTCTTTTTTTTTGATAGAAAAAGAAGAGATTTCATGAAATTAAAGAATTTACAAGAGAATAAAACATCTCCTGGAAAACATGGAAAAAAATAATTAGAAATATCAAAGTGAAAATTTTCTCCAATCTCACTGAAATTCCAAAAATGTCCACTCCCATAAAGCAACCAGAGCCAATGCATCATAAAGAAGCCAAAGAAAGAATTTTCTCAGCAACCAGCTGTCCGGTGAATTTTATCCCTGAAAAAATTCATCTGTTTCACTCTAACCATAAAACCTACAGCACTGCAAAAATTCCACATTTCCACAGAGCAGTCCTATCCTCTTTCCTTCCGAAACCTTCAGATGAGATAGCCAACATTCCATCCACCGTCATTGGACATACCCAAGCATCTCCCAACACACCAAAAAAGTTATTCCAAATGCTCCAAGCAAAATCACAATATAAGATCAAATGAGGAGCAGACTACGAATTCAAATAACAAAGCACACAAACATCTGGAGATAAGGCCTTCAAAGGTCTCCTAATTTACAACAGATTACTAGTATTGATTCTGTTAAGCATAGTTAGCCAAGTGAAAGCCTTAATCCTTGGGGAGCTTTAGCCTTCCAAGTATGTGAAAATAGAGGAAAACAGGAGTTGGAACAGGTCAAAAACTTGAAAAAAGATTTACAAGAATAAAACCCCAAAAGATCCAAAGCCTAAGACCAAGTATCCCTATTTGAAGAAAGATGACTATTATCTAATAACAAGGAGTTGGAGGAAAGTTTCATCATCTCCCTATCATTTGGAGATCTTTCCAAGAAACAAGAGGGCTACAACCTCAAAAAAAGAGATCGTACTATCTTCCCCTAAAGTCAATTGAAGAGGTGAGCCTATTTGAAGAAAGATGACTATTATCTAATAACAAGGAGGAGGAGGAGGAGGAGGAGGAGGAGGAGGAAAGTTTCATCATCTCCCTATCATTTGGAGATCTTCTGAAATGAAAGTTCCAAGAAACAAGAGGGCTACAACCTCAAAAGAAGAGATCATACTATCTTCCCCTAAAGTCAATTGAAGAGGTGAGGAAAATATGTGGATAGAACATCATTCCCCAACCACGGTTCTTTCCAAAAATGAATCCAAGAACCCCTCCTCACAACAACAAAATTAATGTGAGAAGTGAACAAGGGATAAATCCGAAAAATAGATTTCCATGGCCTCTCCAAAGAACATTGCAAATTAACAATTGTATCCCACCCATTCACATCCAAACCATGCTTACATTTAATAAGTTTATGCCAAAGGGAATGATCTTCTAAGGGAAAACGCCATAACTATTTAGCTATGAGAGCTATGTTTTTAGACACCAAATTTCCAAGACCCAGCCCTCCCTCCTTTTTTGACCTGCAAACCTCCTCCCACCTAACTAAATGATCCCGAAAATGCCCAACTCCTGACCATTAAAAATCATCAAACATTTCTTGAAATGGGAAGAAGAATTTTGTTTCTTTCCTCTCTAGGAATTGGTCTGTAAGCTATTATTACCAAGCTAGTATGTGCAGCAACAATCTATCATATTCGAAAGGCTAGAAATGCTGCCTTTTTTGGAAGTTCTATTCATGCTGACAATATTTTCCAATGTATTTTTTTTAATGTAAAAGGCACAAGCCCTGCCAAGAGAAGGTCTACATTCTACACAAGCTAACACCACTTGTTAGCTTCTCCATTTTTTAAAATAACAGAATAAGCTATATTAGATAGAAAGAATAGAAGGTACAATGTGCCGGAACAAGGAGTCCACCAAATAACAACAAGAGGCCATCAAAGAAAAAAGAAAGAAAGAAAAAAATTCAAGATCACAAAATAAAACTAGACAAAATTAACCAATGAAACCCTTTTTCAAACCCTTTCCATCATAATTTTCTGAACTCTTCGGAATCACTCCCTTTGACCCTTTCTCTTTCGACTTTTCCATCATCAATCGCACTTCATTCCCTCTAAAATCAGTCTCCTTTCAATCCATTTTACCCAAAAGATCTTGAGCTTCTACCTCCTTCTTAGGCATTACCTCCACCGGGGTAAGCAAAGTTCCATCCCTACAATGTAAATTATTAACCAGCCCATCATTTTCAAAAGTAGATACCCCTCCAAACCCTCTAGCGGGGGAGGATAAACATAAGATAAATCCTCTAGTTCTTCACAAGAATCGAAAACATAACCATATTGTTCTTGAATCTCATCCAACAACAAACCCCCACCACAGTCGAACTCACTAATATCGTCCCTCTCTGAATCTGTAAAATCCCCACCCATTTCCTTATCTCTTTTCCTTTACTTGCCCCATTGCTATCCCAAATCTCCTTCTTTGCATGAAAGTCTTCCGATATGCTAAATTCTCCTCTGAAATCTCTCCTCACTATCTTTGCCACTGACTCACCATATTTTTCTCTCTTATCATCAAACACCTTCCTCATCTCTGCACCCATACAAGCTGCCTTTCAACGAGCATAAACCATGTTGTACTCAAATCTGTTGGGGAAAAAAAAACATCAGAATTCCCTCTTTGACACTAGTCTCATCTTTAACATCACAATCTTGTTTCGAAACTAACCTGCTAATATCCTGGTTTTGTTCCAAAGCTAGATCGTTTCAATTTGTATCTTGGAGAGCTGGAGCAAGTGAAAGAAGTCCATTATCAAAAGGTATAGAGTCCTCCTTACCACTAATCATCTCCGGAATACTAGGAACAATATTATGCGCCTGCCCATTATTGGGTTCCAGCAAGGAAGTACTTCAGCGTGGAACCCAAAAGATGTGGTCCTCCCTTAAACTCCATATTACAGCCCATATCAGACTTTACCTAAACATTAGACCTAGTCAAATAATTGGCCCAATTTAGACAAGAGAGACGTACCTACTTTTAAAATTATTTGGGCCAGGTCCAACACAAGGGAAAAAATAAAAACCACTCGCCCCACTCCTCTACATGATCTCTTCCCAAGAAACAACCAAGCTGCCTTAGAAAGACACACAGCTCCCACCAGAATCCTAGATTCCTTCACCTCCTGGTTGGTCAATTCCGATTGGTTAGCAAGAACCTGTCTTCAAGGACCCATAATCCTTCTGTATCATATGTCCACACCTACAGCACTGCTCTTTTCTTCCGACCTATTTTCCCTGATTTCCAAATAGATCTTGACTTCTACAAACAACATTATTCTCAACCACGACATCAAAGATGAACCCCCCCCCCCTGCCCTAGTCCAATCGCAGATTGAAATATTTTCCTTTGATCTATAACATTTGATTCAACATACCTTGCAACAACCAACAGTAGGCTTCATAGCAGCATACGCAGATCGTTTCGCAAGAGAGGAAGAGAGAGAAGGAGAGAGAGAAATCGAGATAACCCTGACCTTCCTGCTCTGATCCCTGAAGATAACCTTCAAAGAAGAAGCTTTGACCTTCCTAGGGCTTTCACAAATATGAAGCTACAAACTTGCAGTCTTGCATGCAGTATAGCTTTCCACTAATTTTTAATGAGCTTATCATTGTTCCAGCTGGGAAATACTGAAGTACCAAAGCCAAGAACCGAATAAGAAGAAAATTCCTTCTCCAACTAGTCACTGCTTCTGGTCTTAAGCTGCTGTGGCAACCCCTTTGGTCATCGAGGCAGCACTAGCTACCTTTGAAACCCCAGAGAGATTTGTGAGAGGGAGGAAAAGTCATTTTGCAAGAGAGAGAGAGAGAGCCCAGGAGCACTTCTAGGCCAGCATTGGAGCATCGCCAGCTACCTTCAAAACCCTAGGGCGGTTCGTGAGAGAGGGAGGGAAAGTCCCATTCTCACACCATTTTACTCCATGAACTACATGCCTTGTTAGCTTCTCCATCATGCCAATATATTCTCTCTTACGCTTTTTGGGAGAAAAACAGTAAAGAGGACTGTTTGGAAGCCAACCAATTGACCAACGAAAAAAACAACCTAGGGCTCACAAGATTAACATTAAGCCTCACTTTAGCATCCTCCCCATTCTGCTAAAGAGGAACTACCTTTTGCCAAAAGGGAATGAGTTTCTAGAGGGAATCTTCATGACCGATTTTATCATTAAAAAAATGTCCATGGATACCAAAGTTCCATATGCTCACTCTAAGGCTTAAAAATAATATCTCAGATAATAAGATAATCCCTTCTAGTGTCATCCACCCCAACCATAAATCTTTTTATAAACCCCTTTTCACTTAACAGCAAACTGCACTACAAACATAAATAGAAATAAGCAATACAAGAGAACAGGACAGAGACAAGCATGAACGTAAAAACATGCCCCTCCACCCATCCAACACCCTAGAGACTTTCTCAACTACCAGATTTCAGAACAAAACAACTAAAGGATTACAACCATCAAACTTTGCAAAATGAGAGAGAGTGTAAGAATCAACATTCATGCCTGGCAATCCTACTTTTAGATATATTAATCCTCAAGCCAAAAAGACCTTCTAAAAAACTAGGAGAATGGTTTAGTAGTTTGCAACTACCATTACTGGTCTGATCACTAGTGATTTCTTCACATATCCATTTAAATGTGCAGAAGATCATCCATAAGATTCATGAAAATTAAGTTTGATAGAGCAGTGTTTTCTAACAATAGCATACCAATTTTATCATCTTTCAACCCAATGAATTGGCGATGAACTTCTTCCCCAATATTTTCAGCATCTTCAAGTTCTGCCTCCCTTTTGGTCTCATAATCTCGTAATATAAGAAGATCGTCTACTCCACATGTGAACCCATGCAACTGAACCATACAATCAAATACGGCTGTTTTAAGATAAGATCAACCATATGGACAAATAAAAAAAAAAAATCAATTAAGGTAAAAGAAAAGGAAAAATGAAAACATGAATAACCTGCAAGAAAACAGTGAATAAGCGACTCAATACAGAAAGCAAGATGCCTGCAGTGTTCGAACCATAGAGCTCCTGCACCGTATGAACCAAACCGTAGTTCCCAAATTGCGCCTTGTCAATCACACCATGCACCAAATTGTTTTTATAAATAAACAATGTGTATTCACCGGGTTTTTTCTCCTTGTGCAGTTTCTCTTCATCAGTTTCACTTCCAAAATATTCACGGGGGATCTTCCCATCCTTTTTAACAGTAAATGGTGCATGACCTCTTGTTACATGATTTAGCACAGCTGTTATGACCTAGAAAAGAGGTAGCAAAAAGATAAGGAATAAACCAAAAAAATTATGCCTAATAAAAGAAAACCTATGAAGATGCAACCAAATAAAATACTAAAACCAGTTCAAAGGTTCATGCCGTTGAGACACATGAAGGTTTACAGAGCAATGAAAAAACATCAATCATTTTCAGATCATATCCCATTTTACAGTGATGAGAAAATTTTAAGGTCTTCCAATATAACCTGTTTCCCTGTCCAACGGGGCTCAGGTTTCCATATTGCTGGCAAAGAGAGCTGCATCTCAACATCATAGTCTACTACAGAAACTTTCTGACCAGGTTTGGCGGAGAGAGCGCCGGACCCAGCAGTGGAAACACCAGAGCTATATAGAAGCTGACAGCACTCCTCACGAGTTAAAAACGTATCTTTCTTCGTAAGCAGCACAGCACTCACAATATGATCCTGAGAAATTAAATAAAGGCTGATCAAAATATTATATTTTCAGAGAAAAACACAGGCGATAAATGTTGCAGTAGCAGAACTGGTACTTAAATGAAATACTGAAACCTGAATCAAGGCTCTACTAGCGTCACCACGAGTTGGGATAATGTACTGATTATTTGCATTAACAATGTTATAAGCTTCAGCACGCGAAATTTCATCTTGTGGGAAATGAACATTCATTTCATCACCATCAAAATCAGCATTGTAGGTACTGGAAGAAGAATAGTCATAAAAAAATACTCATTTCCATATAATATTATTTCAAGGAAAATTTAGAACTTAAATTAATAAAATAAATACTGAATATTGAATAAGGTATATGTATGACAAACCTGCAATTTGCATAATGCATACGTAGCGTTTTCTCCCCCTTCAATACACGAACTACATGAGCCATTATACTTGGCTTGTGAAGTGTAGGCTGCACATGGAAGAATTAAATGAAGCTAAAGTAAGAACAAAGAAACAAATGACAGATCAAATATCAAGTGAAATTTGCATCGCAATGGAACTCTATACTAATTCAAACAAAAACAAATAAATTATAGTTTAATGTCACTAACTTGATATGCAGTTGAGTCAGTTGACTTGAAATGGAAACTAAGTATTACAGCATTAATAAATAGTCTGACTAACAAAATATGCTCAATTATTCATATGCTGGAAGGTTAATACAATATAATTTTTAATATTGATTGGAAATAATAAATATATTTCAAAAGCACATATTGACACCAAAGAAAGGGGGACGGAGTGGCACAGAATGTACAGGATTCAATGATTTTGTATGCAAATTTCTCCATTTCAATAAGGGAAAACCATTTTGAAAGGATAAAGGATTTTGACACCCACAATTCTGTAGGATTGCATGATTTTTTATGAAATTTTGAGAGAAGACTTACGCTGCTGATGCAGCCAATGCAAATGTAGAACACACCCAGTCCCACTAAAGGCTATTTCATCTCATCTTGCATGCAATAATCTAAGTAGAATATCACTGATGAACAAATGGCAAGTCATTTATTTAATTTAAATTTTTTGTAAATTGCTAAGTTTCAAGTGATATATCAACCAATAGCCCAGGAACATGGGAAAAACTCAGTGCCTAGCCACACAGAATAAAATCAGTCTAACAACAGATGTAGAGAACACCATCATGTGCTAAAGCTCCAAAAAAGCATAGGAAATGCAGACACAATTGAGTCTGAAAAGTATGAACTACCTGCCGATTGACGAGTACAACATCTCCATCTTGCAAGTGACGATATACAACTTTTCCTTCAAATTCAAAATTGCAGTTCTTACCAGGTTGTGTGACAACCCCTCGAGAGGAAGGTAATTTTCTTGAGATTGAAATACGCATTTTTCTGTTTGATGACAATTTTGCTTTAGACATTTTATCAACGTAGTGAGTAGCTCCGGGATGAATTTCAGGACCATTTACGATAGCATCCCTCAATTTGGAAACATTCCAAGGAGTGACTCTCTGCAACGGTATTAAAAAAACAGTGAACATTAAGAAAACATTAAGATCACACCAAAAACAATGAAGGGTTGTCTTAGCAATTTAAAATCTGAAGGCAAGAGCAATAAACAATTGTATTAACAATCAGAGTACAAGGCACACATTATTGGCAGAGGATCTCATGCTGTTGTACTTGAATTTATCACAGATAACTGTGAACTTATTCACAAGGTTTGCACGACTAATGACCCATGTAACCTTATAACATCGAAACTTCCACTCAAGAAATGCACAGAAATGCTTCAGCATGGTCCCCTCAAAATCCTTCCCACAACACCATGCAGAATGAGCAAAAAGTGGATCATCCAAGATGGGCCAGTTCTAATTAATAAAAACATAAAGCTAAGCCAAGATATGTGTTAAGTACAATTAACAAAGAAAGTCCATCAGTAGATGAAAAAAAAAAGCATGAGAAGAGGACATCAACAACTGAACAAATGATTTATACCAAAATTTCCTGAACCATCCCTATTCAAATTTTAGCATCACATATAGATGAGGAACAAAAAAATGAAGAGCATCCATCCAGCTAACTAGTTCATTCCACTCATTGAGATTCTTGAAAAAATCAAAAATCTCAGGAGAAAGAAAAACCATCCATAGGATAGAAATATGAAATTGGAGTATAGTGAAAATATGAAAATTTAAAATCTATAAAGATGACAAAAAGGAATAAAGATGAAATGTTCCCCAAAATGAATAGAAAATCTATCTCCAACTTTATACAAAGAAGCTGGAATAATATATGGAAATCTGAGAGATAAACAGCAAGGAGTTGCTTGAGTGGCATAAATACCCCCTTTGCATCAATGAAGCTTGCACTTTCCATAATATTAGGCTTGTTAGCCCCAAAGTTTCAAAATTGATTTTGATGATAACATTTTAGGAATGTTTGTACTTAAGTATTGTGATGCAAATAAATTAATTAGTTAGTTATATTTTCTGTGCTAAGAAAGCTTTGTAGGAGTAATTTCTTTTTGGATTGAAACAACCAATATTACGCACTCAAAAGGATGTATATTGTTTTTATAATGTGCTCAGGTGCAAATTGGTTTGAGGCATCTAATTTCTGGTAATTCCAATTCTGCAATATTTTTTTCTTTCCATAAAAGGAAAATTTATTGAGGAAGATGAAATAAAAATGCAAAGGGTGAGGTATCCTCCTAAGCAACAATGCAAAAACAAGAAAAACGAGAACAATAGGAAAAATAAGACACTAGTCAACAGGACAAGCCAATTTCTAGTAGAATCAAAGAGAAACTAATCTCAACAGAAACAAAATGAGAAAAGCCCATAGCTATGCATTAAACTGAATTCCATCTCAAAGCAGCAACACAGGAAAACACATGCTTTTTTATATTTTGTGAGATTAAAATTAATCTTAATTTTAACGTGAACCCACTTCAACCCCCCCCCCCCCCTCCTTGAGTTGCTCATGGGCCAACAAAACATTTGTCCTCAAGCTACTAGGCATTATAGACTTGAATAGAAAAAAAATTCAAGTTAAGGCTCTTATCACTAAACACAATACATAGAACTCCTAAAAATCCTTCATTAGCTCAATCCCCACCACATCATAGCATTCTTGGAAAGGGCATATTAAAGCCATTCTGTCCAGAGCCTTGCCTTTATCCACTCCAAAAATCACATCTTTTACTTCCTCCCCAAAAGGAATCCAATATCAAGCCACTTGATCATCATAAATAGACACCAATCCAAACCTTCATCATATGCATACAATAGTCTTCCACCAAATGTATATTTTTGGGAAAAAAAGTGATGTTTTGAAGAATCAGACTAATCCCTTACTTCTTCTCCAGCACGTACACTGCAACTCCAAAATTATACTTTTCCTTTTCTCCCCATCAACAAGTCTACCAGAACAGTGAGTTACTCCACATTGGCGGATGAGTTACGAGTCAAGCAAGGAAAAGGGGAAGCTTTAACCCCCATTCCCTTCACCATATTTTGATCGATGAGGAGAGAAAGAACTACACTCCCTTAAACCTAGCCTTTGACTTCAACACCTTTCCTAAAAAGGAAATCATCTAGCTCATTCTCAATGGAAACTCTCCAAATCCCAAATAACACCATTAAATCCTCGATCCTATGCACCCACCCAATCTCATACAAAATGCAAACCTTCTAGGCTTTAGCATCACAAAAAACCTCTACATTCCACTTTCACATGGTTTGGCATGCTTCAACTTTTTCATAACCCTAAAATCTTCCCACCCTACCACAAAATGGTCTCCATATCTCCTCTACAAAAGAACAGAAGGAGTGATGCATCAACCACATATTCTCAAACCAAAATGAGTAAGACCCCACTTGACTATACTAGAATCCAAAATGGTAGGAAAATGATCCAACAGAGGTCTAGAAAATACACCTGAGAAAGATTGGAAAATCCATTATCCAAATTCACCTTCAAAAAAAAAAGGAAAAAAAAAAAAATTGTCCAATGACCAAATAAGGAGCTTCCATGGCCAGTAACCAAAGCATTATCCAAAGGAATGTCCCAACCCACCCATCCCCCCCCCCCCCCAAAGAAAAAAAGAAAAAAAGCCTGTGAAAGTCGGGCATACCAGGAATAAACCTAGAACCACAGTCCTATTAACATTTGGCATACAAGGAGCAAACCTAAAATCATGAAACCACCTCATTTTTCACTGGGAACCAAACACAATAAATCTCCCTCTAAGTTCTGCCAATGAGAACAAAAATCATATTGAACATACAACTCATCCTCATCCCAAAAAAAGCACTAAGACCAAGCCTAGAAAGACATAGGCTGAGGAAAACTATGACTGTCTTATCTCCATCATGACAAAAAGCCAAAAAGACCCAAGAAGATAATCAACCTGGAGGCACAGCAAGCACCCCAAATTTAAAAAATACTGCCAGCATATTCAAAAGAAAAGAGATACTATAGCTCCTCAAAACACAAATAGAATATACCTCTTAACTATAATCCCATCCACAATTCATGCACGCTTTCCCCTGTGATAAAAACAGATTGAGAGTGGAGTGGGCCCAACTATTCTCTGTAATCTGATATACAAACTTCCCAATTATGAAGAATTTTAATAACCTTAAAAATCTCACAGCCTTACACCTGCCTGTCCCCTTAAAAAAATTCCACCAAACAAAAAGAAAAATATTAATTGTATACGCCAATTTTTGCAAGCCTTCTTGAACTTTCTGTCACAAGCTCTAAGAGCAAAAGAGCATAACACTGACCAACCTATACCCATACCATCAAGGAGAGATTGAGGGTCTCTATTGTTTTCTTCAACCCACAATGGCTCAAAAGTCATGAGACCTATTTAATTTCTTCCATTTTGCAAATAAGTGATTAAACAAATTTAGTAAAATGCTCAAGAATGGGTAAAATACATATATTCAAATTGGAGCAATCTGAAGAATTCTTAGCAAACTCGTTTGCAGGGCAACACACCTAAAAATAGGAAGATAATTAGAATTTAATGCAAGGAAAGGAACAACAAAATTCCAAAACATACTGACCCAACACAAGCCACTTGATAACTAGATATGGTGAGACAATCACCTCCTTAACCATATCAGCCAGGACCTTTGCAACAATCTTATCGACACTTGCAATCAAACTGATATGTTGGAAGTCAGTAATCCAAATAGATCGGTCCATCTTTGGAACTGAGGTGATAAAAGCCGAGTTCATACACCCATTTGCAAGAAACTCATGAAATAATTTCATCAAATCACCATTAACCACTTCCAGACAACCCTGGAAAAAATCTAAACTAAAACCATTTCGCCTTAGACTTCTCTATCCATACTAAACACCACCCGCCTGCATCATCCTCAAAAGATTGCTACAAGCACCAAAACAACTCCTAGAAATGGAACACCAATCTAAACCCTCAATCACAGGACAACAAATATTGTTCTCCTTTAAAAGATATCTAAAAATTTAGTAATCTCCACAGCAGTACGAGTTTGATCCCTATCAATAACAGCCCCATCAATTTCCAATTCTTTTATCCCCCTCCTTTTTTATTCTGCCTTTACCTATTCAATAAAAATTATTTATAGTATTAGAATTCCTGTTCTTTGCCCATTTAACCCTAACCTTTTGTTTCCAACTCATTAGCTCCTTCAATAACAAAACCTTGAAATCATTCTTAATTAAGTTCTCCCACAAACCAACTCCTCCAAAATGTTACCCAATTCTGCCACATCATCAATATCTTCAATCTCTCTTTAAGATTTTTTTTGAATAAAAAAAAAAAAAGCTTTATTAAAGATAGCAAGGAGACACAGATACAAGAAAGGATAATAAGAAGTTCTTCCTCAAGAAAACGTAAAAAATAAAATTAACAACCACTTAACAAAGAACCCAATGTTGGTAAAACCCCTGAAAACAGTAGCACTTAAAACAGCCTTCACTCTAAGCCCAAGGAAAAGCCAAACACCGTGCCCTGTCCCAAAAAAATCCCCATTGACAGTCTCATTCCAGAAAATTTTCTAGCACTCCTTTCCAACCAAATTTCCCATAATACAGCACGAAAAGCTCACCTACACAACCTCTTCATATCCTTACCTTTCCCAAAACCAGTAAAGGAAATAGTCAAGACCTACTCCACTGACTTGGGACAAACCCACACTTCACAAATAAGTACAAAAAGAGTATTCCACAAGCCGCATGCAAATGAACAGTCTACAAACAGATGAGACACATCCTCCAAGCTACTTCCACAAAGACCAAAGCCCAGAACAAGGAGGCTCATATGCTGAAGATACCTACACTGACTTTCTAACGGAAGTCCAAGCAGACAAAGTGAAAAGGACCCAAGGAGAATGTCAACCCTAGAAGCACATATAGTATCCAAGCCACAATCTAGAGGGACCAGAACAATTATATTGCATTGAAAGCATACAAATTTGTTCAGAATAAAATGTTAACAGCTAAATAAAATGAAATCAACCATAAAAGTACTGCAAAGAAAGTTAGATGGCCTCAAATATTTCAATAACCTATGCATTAAAAGAGTACACTGATTTTCCATTTTGTCAAAATAAACATAATGATATTGAAATGGGTAACAGGATAATTGGAAATACAAGAAAAGATAGAATAGGAAATGACTGCACTTCTGAAAGGTGGCTTTTTTGTCGTTGTTGCTGAATGTATTCCAGCAATGTTTGTGTAACTTTCCTTTAGAACTACTACACTAAGGAAACCGAAGTGCGTCCATGGGTTTCAGAAGAGATCCTTGAAAGTCACTATCACCCACAATAAAAAGAGCAAACAACACAACAGCACATGAACAGCTACCTCTGGCATGTTTGCAATCATAAGTGTACTAAGCAATGAATTCACCCATGGGCAAGTTCACATATGTGATGTGCTTCATCAGTATCAAAATTCAACAGATCATCACATTTATGATATCTCTGTGGATGTATGCATCTATGTATTTCTATATGCATGTACAAATGTTCACACGCATGCATGTATTGGGAAAACAATTTTTAGAAAATGGGGGCATCGTCTATACAAACTTACCTCGGGATAGGTTAATCTTAATGCAAAATATGGAGGTATCCCAATTTCATTGACTGCTAAATATGGATCTGGAGATATGACAGAGCGGCATGCATAATTAACCCTTTTCCCCATCATTTTCTGCCGGAAGATTCCCTCCTTCTTCTCCAGCAGTTGGCATATCCCAGAAGCCATATCTCTTTGACCTACCATCATATACAAAGAAATTGTTGGTTGCTACACATGGTGACTAACCTGACATTGAAATATTATTACAATTTAGAAAAGCAGAAAAAAAAAAAAAAAAGACACAAACACAAACACTATCTCATCAAAAGCTGCTCAAATTACAATACTAGTACTAGAAACTGAACATTTAGTGACAATGATGTACACTGACTCATGAAAAACTCTTCATCCTTAGTTTACATGCTCAAGTCATCTGTGGAATTGAACATGAATAGCTCTTCAACATGACAAAAGAGATCCCAAAACAGAATCTAACAAAAATGGTCTTCCGTTCCTCCAAGTGTCAAAGATAAAATCAGTGAGATACAAGCTACTTCAACACGCACCACACGCACACACACACATATATAGAAGGCCTGCCACCTCCACTTAGATTAAGAATCCTGGTTCTAGGTTAGGAAATACAGAATTAACCTTTATAATCTGCACAAATTTTTCACAATTTTATACATGACATAAAGTTCCAATTACGTTGATTATTCTTTTCCTTTTACGAGGCATATCTTTTTAGTTTTCTCTAAATGATTAATGTATTTTGGCGAGTTCATAATAATTTTTGTTCAATAAATTTTAGATTTGTTTATAATAATTTTTGTATTTCTAAGAAGCGTTTCTTTTACTACCCAAAAAAAAGGAAAAGAAAATTAGGTCCATCAAGGTGTCAGAGCTTCAGTCTAGTAACATAGCTTCTAGTGTGTACAAGATCATTGCTAACTACTAAGGTTCTTCTTAATCTGTTGAGTTCCTACCTCAATGATACTATTTCTTTAACACGAAGTGCTTTTGCTGCAGGGCGGCAGATTGTGAATGCTATTTTAGTAGTAAATTAGGTGGTCGAGGATGTTTGTTATAGAAAAAAAAAAAGGGGGGGCATGGTGCTCAAATTACATTTTTAGAAGGCTGATTATAGAATTGAGAGTTCTAGGACAAGGTGCCTATGAGAAATTAGGTGGAGAAATTGCCTTTTGGATTATTTATATAATGCATTTCTGTGATTATTTCCGCAGACTAGAGAGTGGTCAGACCTTCAGGGGAGGTTAGGCAAGGGAATCCTCATTCCCTGTTCTTATTTATTCTTATGGTGGAACAGTGGATGTCTTCAGTAGATTGATAGACAAGGCAGTTTGTTTTTTCTTTTTGGTGTGTGTGTGTGTGTGTGTTGGAGCTTTTTTCCTCTTTTTGGGGGGAGGGGGGGATTGTTGGGATCAAGGTGGGTAGAGCTGAAGTAGCTGCGTCTGGCTGAATTAAAATTAATTTGGAAAAGAGTGGTGTTAGGCTGGTTAAACTCAGCTCTGAAAGGATTTTGCAGCTGACTTCCCTAGCTACATGTGCCATTTAGAGTGATCATTGACATAATTGATGGTCCCTTGGGAGGAAAACCATGCACTTTTCCCCCTTGGGATCTGGTGGTGACCAAGTTTGCGAAGTGCCTGGATGGTTGGAAAGGAGCATCGTTCACTTTAGGTGGTAGAATTACTCTCATGCAGGCCATACTTTCTACATTCCTATGGATTTTTTATCTCTTTTTAGGATTGCTAGAGCGGTGGCAAAAAATCTTGCGAAGGTTATAATTTGCAAAGGATTTCATGTGGTCAGGTGTAGGGGGGAGGAGATCAATTGAGAGATGGTGTGTAGGTTGAAGGAAGATGGGGGGTCTGAGTCTGGCTTTCTGGTATCTAAAAACACTGCCATTTTGGGTAATGATTAAGGTGGTTTACCACAACGACAAATTCCCTTTGGCACAAAGTAATAAAGAGTAAATCTGGCATTCAAGAAAATGGTCGGGATGCTAGTTTGGCTTTAGAAGTTCTCAAGAGTCCTTGGAAGTTTACTTTGCAAGTTTCAATTGGGTAGAGGTAATCATATTAGGTTTTGGAAAGATGCTTGGATGCAAGAGGGTATGCTCGTTTACATTGTCTTTCTTCTCGTCACAATGATGTGATTTCCTCACTATCATTTTGGAGAGGGATTCCTTGTCTTGGAACTCTAATTTTAGTCTTCTTTGCTTACAGTGCTGGAGGGTTGCCACATCACCAGAAGAAGTGATGGTAGATCTGGTGGCCCTTGGATTCTTCAGGAGATTTTTATTGAAGATCCTTCCTTTCTCGCTTATTAAGGCTAATGTGTTTTATTCCTCTCTGACGAGGTATATAGCAGCCTAAAGTTCCTTCTGAGATATAGGTGTTTGTTTGGCTGGTGGCACTTAATAGAGTTTACACCAACAATCTTCTGCAGAGAGAGGACTTCTAAAACATCGACTCCACATGTGTGTTTTGTATGTGGGAAAAGCTCTGAAGGTGTGTCATTGTTTCATCACTGTTCTTTTGATTGGGACTTTTTTGAATTCTTGATGAAGAATCAGTAACCAATGTCAGTGCAAAAGTTCTTGCTTATTGCTTTATGTGTTTTGGAAGAGGTAAGGATTTTAAGATGCTGCGGAGGTGTGCCACATTAGCTCTGCAATGGGGGATTTTGGCTCGAGCATTTTGCCAGAATTTTTTTCCTGGGAAGAGATCATCATTGGGACTTTTCTGGGACAGGGTGTATTTTTGGCTT
Source organism: Malania oleifera (assembly GCF_029873635.1). Taxonomy (NCBI): domain Eukaryota; kingdom Viridiplantae; phylum Streptophyta; class Magnoliopsida; order Santalales; family Ximeniaceae; genus Malania; species Malania oleifera. The sequence goes on along the minus strand of NC_080427.1, from coordinate 38,400,868 downwards.
CACTTTAGGCTTATAGTGCGGGCTGTTTTTAATGGCTTTTGCTCTCAGGATCTCATCTGATATGGGCTGGTTTCATTATCTCAATGTAATTTTTGCTTTTTCCTTGTGTTCTTGTGCGAGGACTTCTGGTCCTCTGCTATTGTATCTGTCTCTTGCTTGGTTTAAAAATCTTATTTTTATATCAAAACAACAACAAAAACAATAAAAAAGGAAGAATAGCACTTTAATATCTCATTCACAATACTCCACTATGCCGTTCCCCCCTTGCCGACCACTCCTACCCAGTTCACAACGATGGGCTCTTCCCTTTTGCAACAATGGAGGCATCCTTAAACCAAAAGATCCCTGTACTTCTTCTATCCCCCCTTCTCTCCCATGCCTTCTCCTTCTCTCTTCACCAAAAACCCTAAACCCTCTGCAATACCCTTCCTCACCCTCACCCTCACCCTTTTGCCTTCTTCCATGGCAGGCACAAAGCTCTGGGTATGGCTCATGAGGAAGACCTTCGACTTGGCCATCCAAGGGCAAGAAACTGACATCCTGAAACTCACAGAGCATATTAATGGCAGTCGCACTTCCATCTTTCTACGTTTGGAGGAGCTCGCTTGGTTCCTTCGAGCCTAGGAAGTAGGAAGACTCCTGCAGCTAAAGAAGAGGCCTCCTCTCACCCTCGTTGTTTCGCATAACGCAGAACAAGGAGAAACCCTGTTGCTCCTCCTATTTGGACCTTAAATGAGAATGGGGCCTTCACCGTTTGATCCTTCTACAGAAAGCTCTTTCCTTTGGAGTCAAAAAACTTTAATTACCCTTGGACTCAGATTTGAAAGACAGCAGCCCCCCAAAAAAAGTTTCCTTCCTTGTATGGGAAGCAACCCATGGTAAGATTTTGACAATGGATAATTTGCAAAGAAGGAGTTTCAGTCACCAACAGATGTCCTCTTTGCACAGCTGACACAAAATCTGTAGAACACATCCTCCTTCATTCCAATTGGACAAGGAATCTCTCGAATATGGCATCGTCTCTAATCAGACAACAGTGGGTTATCATTAACAAAGTGGGAGGGGAACTCTGGGCCTAGAAAGGGATTTGGGCAACAAAGGAGAAGAGAGGCTATGTCCCTCATTCCCCTTGCAATTCTTTGGTGCATTTGGAAAGAGAAAAATATGCATGTGTCAAAAATTATTCAACCTCAGCAATCCAAAACACCAAAAAACACTGGTTTACTGCAGTCAATAGCTGACATAATGGGACTGTTGTTAATGACTATGATGTAATCTTTAATTTGTGTGACACCCTTCAGGGTGCTTGATTTACTGTACCACGAGTTGGCATCCCCTTCATGCCTTCTCAACAAAGTTTCCTTTACTTATCAAAAAATAAAAAAACAATAATAATAATAATAATAATAATAAAAAGAGACAGCATTACATGCAAAAACTGAACCAAAATAAAGAGACAAAAATGGCATGCAAACAAGAGCAGAGTATACTCACCTGCAGTCTTGCTATCAAAAAGCACATTTATGGATTGCTGAAGATCCCTCCACTGTTTAATAACTGCTGGGTGTCCTAGGTTCTTAATATGAGCATTTGCCAAAGATAAGTTGGATTGCAGCACCTTCCCCAGTAGAACAGTTTGAGGATGCTCCATCACCTAAAATAAACAAGAAAAATGTAAATGCTACACTCCACTAGAAAATCTTCAATGGAAGAGCCGTGACCCAGTAGATAAAAAATTAGTAGAACCTCTTTGTTCTAGTCAGTTTTCCAGCTTTTTCCGAAGCTCATTGCTTATGGATAGATAAGTTACCCTCTGGGCTTTTGTGTGGATCTTCATTCTTTATAGAGTTAACACAAACAATCTGGTGTAGATTAAAAATTAAATCGCTTTGACTCCTAGAGAGTAGAGACAGAGCGTGTATGATGTGTTTTTTTTTTCCCTTCATAATAAGAGAAGGCATATTAGATAGAGAGAGAAGTTACAATGGAAGGGGACAAGAAGTTACCCAAAAAAAAAAAAAGGGCAGCACGGTGCACAAAGCTCCCGCGTATGCGGGATCCAGGGAAGGGGCAGACCACAATGGGTCTATAGTACGCAATCTTACCTTGCATTTTTGCAAGAGACTGTTTCCATGCCTCTAGCCCAAAGACAATCAAAAATAATAAAAAATAAAAATAAAACAAAAAACTAACCAATGAATGCCCTCTTCAATCCTTTTCCATCATAATTCACCAAACATTTCAAGTTAGCTAACTCCCACTGACCCTTTTCAGCTCTGATTTTGCCCCTATCAAAATGCACCTCATTTCCTTGAGGATCACAAAAACTTCAAATCCAATTTATCCATAAGATCTTGAACTTCTAAATCCTTCCTTGAAACCTCCTTCACCCGTCCTTGCACTGCACATCATTAACCAAACCATATTTTCCAAAGATAGAAACCCCCTTCAATCCTTCCAATGGGGATGGATGTACATATGCTAAATACCCTAAAACATCACTGGAATCAAAAACAAATCCATATTGTTCCCTAATCTCATCCAATAATAACCCCCCCCCCCACCACCACCACAATCGAACTCACTAAGATTGCCACTTTCATTATGCAATAAATCCCCCCATTTCATTACCACCTTTCCTTTGCTAACCCCATTACAAGAATTGCCCATCTTGTTTCTAATGCTCATGCTCACTTGTTTCTTCATTACTTCGTGACTTAAGAGGATTTTGGTTTATTTGGTGAGTGCTGAGTGTGCCCAACTTCCTCGGAGGCCTTCTTATTGATTATTTTTACAGAGATTCCATAAGTTTAAGGGTGCAAGAAGGCTATGGCAGTATGCTGTTTCGGCAGTTTCATGGGTTGGTTAGAGGAGAATGCTCACATTTTTCATGACAGCCCTTTGCCTATGGTTGGGACAGGATTGACTTCTTTCCATCTCTGTAGGATTTTACTTTTAGATGTTTTATTGGTTTTTGTTTCCCCAATTTTTAGTAAGATTTGATAGCTTGTCAGCTTGATTATTTTGTTCCATCTTTCTTCTCTTTTCTTTTTTGTATTTTTTTCGTCTCTTCTCAGGAGACCTTATCCTCCTCGTACATTCTTCTCTCACTTTTTCTACCAGGAACAAAGTCAGTGCAGAATGCAGTAACGGTATTCAGCATGCTAAAAGCCATGATCCAATAGATAAAATGTTAGTAAAATCATTTCACTCTAGCTAGAAGCACCTATACTCCAATGCTTCCTACAGATTTGGTCTTGTCAGTTATAGCATTCCAACAATTGTACAAACACTAAAACATTATTAGACTATCTCCTCCATACCTGATAACCCCTTTAGGCTGACTGCGCTCTGGGGAAATTGCAAGATGAGATCATTTATGCTCACAAGAGGTTAGATAGGTACTTATCATCACAGGTCTAAAAGGCAAGTGTTATACCCACTATCCAAAACATAGAAGCAATTGCAAAATATAAGATAGAGTAATGACAGTGAGATTTTGATAAGCTAGCAACATCCAGAATGCGTAGAGATTTAAAAAAAAAAAAAGTTGAATTAATGACTAAACTCTTAAACAAGACAACCATTCAATGTTAAGCTTTTTACCCCACACACGAGCCTCGAAGGAAGGGGAGGGCAAAATATGCTAGATGAAAAACAATAACAAGCCTAAAAGCAATTTCTCCATTCCAGTGACAACAAACCGATCAAAGCAGATCAACAAGATTGGTGAACACCTAATTTGGCTCGAAAAAAATACATGGTTTTGGAAGGATCACTAGCTTGGGGAGCTAAGCTTTTCAGTTGCCTTCTCCCTTTGGTCTTTTGGTCATCATGTGCCTCTTTCTCCTTTCCACATATTGATGGCATTGTCCTTTCTTGGGATTTTCAGTTTTGCAGGAATCTAAATGCTAGTGATAGCAGAAGCTTTCATCTCTCCTAGGTTTCCTGGATTCTGGATTCTTTTCAATATTCTCAATTTGCGAATGTTGGAGTTTAATGTTAGGATAATTCTGGAGAATTTTCTTGAAATTTTTTATTCGAATCTAAATCAGTATTTTCATTCAATTCCTTTTGCTAATCATGTGTGGAAAGCTAAAATTCTTCTTAAGGTAAAAGCCTTTGGGTAGATAACCATTCTTAACAAACTTAACACTAGCAATCTGGTGCAGATTTCTTAAACAAATATGGCTCTCTCTTGATGTGTGTGTTGTGTTATGTTAGTAGTGAGGATTTTGCACATTTATTTCTTCAAAAAACTTTTTACTTTGTTAGGAGAGTGTTGAGTTTGCCCTCATTCTATGGCAGCTTTCTTGTTGATCAATTTTACAGGCTATGGGACACAAAAGAATGCAAGGTTTTTCTGCCTGCTGGTGTAGGGTATTCTGGGAGGACAGAAATGTCAGATTTTTTAAAATACTGCTTCATCTATAGATTTGTTTAAGGACATGATTGTTAGCTTTCATCTCTCCTAGGTTTCCTGGATTCTGGATTCTTTTCAATATTCTCAATTTGCCAATGTTGAAGTTTGATGTTAGGATAATTATGGAGAATTTTCTTGAAATCTTTTTATTCTAATCTAAATCAGTATTTTCATCCATTTCCTTTTGCTAATCCCGTGTGAAAAGCTAAAATTCTTCTGAAAATAAAAGCCTTTGGGTGAATTACCATTCTTAACAAACTTAACACCAGCAATCTGGTGCAGATTTCTAAAACAAATATGGCTCTCTCTTGATGTGTGTGTTGTGTTATGTTAGTAGTGAGGATCTTGCACATTTATTTCTTCAAAAAACTTTTTAGTTCGTTAGGAAAGTGTTGAGTTTGTCCTCATTCTTTGGCAGCTTTCTCGTTGATCAATTTTACAAGCTATGGGACACAAAAGAATGCAAGGTTTTTCTGCCTGCTGGTGTAGGGTATTCTGGGAGGACAGAAATGTCAGCTTTTTTAAAATACTGCTTCATCTATAGATTTGTCACTTCCTTACGGATTCTCTACAAAGTTTCTTGGCAGTATGGTTTTTTCTCATATCCAGCATGACCAATTGGATCTATTATCTTAATTTTGTGTTTCTCTTTTTTTTATTAACAAAAATAAAACATATTATTATTTTAAGCCATCAAGGGCATGCCAACCCATGGTACAAAACATCAACCACCCTGTAGAGTGTCACAAACATCCAGGATTTCTCACCACCTTTGTACATTATCTATCCTAATAATCCTCGTGAATTTTTATTTCTATATAAAAGAGATACAGTTGGAATATGATGCTAATTAAGCAAGATAGGGAAAGTAATCCAGATCCATGAAAAAGGAAATACAGATGAGGAAAAAGCATACATCATTTTATTTATATACAGAATGTTTCAATTTTACACTTAGTCTTGATTGTTCTGTTTAGGGCTCAGTTGCTGATGTCAAGCTAGGTTTTTGGCAGATGCTTAATAGTTGGGCTTGAGGTTTGCCCAAGGAAGAATTAGCAGACAAAATGGAGGGCTGCTACTGAGCATTTACCTTGAAGTGTTTGGAACAAATGAAAATAGGCTAACTTCGGAGATGTAGAAATCCCCAAGCATAAACCAAGCTCCTCTTGTAGAATTATTCGTATGGTTGGAGCCATATTTCAATAACAAATGCAGAATCACTGCAGGAGTCCTTTTTGGAATTAAACAGTCCTGAGGGGTTTGGCCCCTTCTCATTTGGTTGTTGTTCATGTTTTTCTTATACTAAGTAAATTTGTGCACCACTTGCCATCTTTAATGACCCTACGTACTTTTCACGAAAACTCATAGCCCAGTTTTTAACTAAATGGTTCTCTGCATGAAGTTCCATCATGTTAAATCAAGTCACCATTCAGACTTGTTAAGATGTAGGAAAAAAGCACTCAGGAATCAAAGCTAGTCATAAAGTGGAAGCAAAAGAGATTTTAAACCTGCTGTACATATATGCATAGATATATTAACCACACATACACATGCATTTATTGATGCAGTGCTGCCTCAGTTAATATTTCCTAGAAGTTAGTGCACTCTATGCCTTGTTAGTTTTATAACATTTTATCAAATTATTGTTATCTGCGTCATCATTATGGTCAAGTCAAGCTGTGTCATTTCCTTAGTCCAAGTTTATTATTTACAGAGTTCAATTCTTGTCTTTTTGAGAATTGAGAAGTCAAAAGCAATAGTCGTCAATAATAGTCACTTTACTAGGCGCATTTAATGCCCAAGTATATACACATATATTTGTGTTCCACATAAAGAAGAGGATTATGGAATCCAGAAGATCAAGAAGTTCGTGCCGCCAACGAACACACATATATGCATAGATATATTAACCACACATACACACATGAATTTATTGATGCAGTGCTGCCTCAGTTAATATTTCCTAGAAGTTAGTGCACTATATGCCTTGTTAGTTTTATAACATTTTATCAAATTATTGTTATCTGTGTCATCATTATGGTCAAGTCAAGCTGTGTTATTTCCTTAGTCCAAGTTTATTATTTACAGAGTTCAATTCTTGTCTTTTTGAGACTTGAGAAGTCAAAAACAATAGTCGTCAATAATAGTCGCTTTACTAGGCGCATTTAATGCCCAAGGGCTACCATGTAGCTCTATATATATATATATATATATATATATATATATATATTTTTGTTCCACATAAAGATGAGGATTATGGAATCCAGAAGATCAAGAAGTTCGTGCCACCAACAATTTTGCCAGTGAACCAGTATCCATGTCTCTCTCTCTCTCTCTCGCTCTCGCTCTTGCACATGTTCCTTTTCATTGGATCTGATTGAAGGTAGGTATGGGTGGGAATCTACCCAAGTCTGTGCACATCGAAAGGAACACTTTAAATCAGCATCTGAAAAAGCTTGCAGGAGCTTGTTTTTCACTTGGACGAAAGATCCTGACTTACGAGTCCATGGATCAGCAACATTGTATCAGCTACAAGATGGCGGTGCAATTTGACCAATGTGTTTTAATTTGGAAGAACTTCATACTGGGAAAAAACGAACCACAAAGTGGTCAGAATCGGGAGTCCGCTCAAATAGCAAGAAGTACCCTATCTTCATTCTAGGGGATTT